>NW_027461841.1:0-300000 GCF_050947455.1 Rhinoderma darwinii | reverse complement strand
CCCATTTTTTTGCCCCCAAAAATGTCAACATTTGTGCATTTTGTGAATTTTCTACGCTAGTAAACTGTTGTAGAAAGGTTAATATATTCCCCCCCAAAGGCTACAGACCGTAAAACAATATCTTAACCTCTTCCCTCTATAGCCACTTTTGACCTTCCTGACAGAGCCTCATTTTTCAAATCTGACATGTGTCACTTTATGTGGTAATAACATCGGAATGCTTTTAGCTATACAAGCGATTCTGAGATTGTTTTCTCGTGACACATTGGACTTGATGTTACTGGCAAAATTTGATCGATATGTTCAGTATTTAATTGTGAAAAACTGCAAACATTTGCATTTTTCGCAACTTAAATGTATCTGCTTGTAAGACAGGCAGTTATAACAAACAAAATTGTTGCTAATTAACATCCCCCATATGTCTACTTTAGATTGGAATCATTTTTTGAACATCCTTTTATTTTTCTAGGACGTTACAAGGCTTTGAACTTTAGCAGCAATTTCTCACATTTGAAAGAAAATGTCAAAAAGCTATTTTTACAGGGGCCAGTTCACTTGTGAAGTGGCTTTGAGGGCCTTATATATTAGAAACCCCAAAAAAGTCACCTCATTTTAAAAACTTCACCCCTCAAAGTATTCATAACAGCATTTAGAAAATTTCTTAACCCTTTAAACTTTTCACAGGAATTAAAGCAAAGTAGGGGTGAAATTTACAAATTTCATATTTTTTACAGAAATTAATTTTTAATCCAATTTTCTTTATAACACAGAGTACAGTAAAAAATAGTGTAGTACCGTGTTAGCCAGAGACAATATGAAATGTTAAATACTTTTGTGTCAAAAAAGACAAAAGTATAATAGGTATGATACCTTTATAACACAGAAACTTTTACCATAGAAATGCAACTCAATGTTTATTGCCCAGATTCTGCAGTTTTAGGAAATATCCCACATGTGGCCGTAGCGTGCTACTGGACTAAAGCACCGGCCTCAGAAGCAAAGGAGCACCTAGTGGATTTTGGGGCCTTATTTTTATTCAAATAAATTTTAGGCACCAGGTGAGGTTTGAAGGGCTCTTGCAGTGCCAAAACAGGGGAAATCCCCCAAAAGTGATCCCATTTGGGAAACTACACACCTCAAGGAAATTATCTAGGGGTATATTGAGCATTTTGACAGCACAGGTTTTTTACAGAAATGATTGGAAGCAGGTCGTGAAAATTAAATCTACATTTTTTCAAAGAAAATGTGGGTTTAGCTAATTTTTTCTTATTTCCACAAGGACTAAAGGAGAAAAAGCTCCACAAAATTTGTAAACCAATTTCTCCCGAGTAAAACGGTACCCCACATGTGGTAATAAACGGCTGTTTGGACACATGGCAGGGATGGAGCACCATTTGGCTTTTGGAGATCACATTTAGCAGGAATGATTTGAGGAGGCAATGTCACATTTACAAAGCCCCTGAGGGGACAAAACAATGAAAACGCCCAAAAAATGACTCCATTTAGGAAACTACACCCCTTGAGGAATCCATCTAGGAGTATTGTGAGCTTTTTTACACCATAGATGTTTCATAGAATTTATTATAATTAGGCAGTGAAAATAAAAACAATCCTTTTTCTTCAATAAGACGTAGCTTTACCGCAATATCCCAACATTTGTAAAGCAATTTCTCCCGAGTACGGCAATACCCGGCAATATGTGGTCATAAACTGCTGTTTGGGCACACGGCAAGGCTCAGAAAGGAAGGAGCGCCATTTGGAGTGAAGATTTTGTTGGATTGGTTTCTGGGCGCCTGTGGGACCAAAACTGTGGAAACCGCCCAAAAGTGACCACATATTGGAAACTACATCCCTCAATGCATTTACCTAGGGGTGTAATAAGCATGTTAACCCTGCAGGTGTTTTGTAGAAATTAGGGTATGTTCACACGGCGGGGGTCCGTAACGGCTGAAATTACGGGGATGTTTCAGCCTGAAAACATCCCCGTAATTTCAGCCGTACCGGCATGTGCAGGCGCTTGAACGCCGAGTCAATTACGGCCGTAATTAGCGCTGCTATTCATTGGAGTCAATGAATAGCGGCTCCAATTACGGCCAAAGAAGTGACAGGTCACTTCTTCTACGCGGGCGTCTATTTACGCGCCGTCATTTGACAGCGGCGCGTAAATATACGCCTCGTGTGAACAGACAAACGTCTGCCCATTGCTTTCAATGGGCAGATGTTTGTCAGCGCTATTTTCGGGCGTAATTCGGGGCAAAAACGCCCGATTTACGTCCGTAAATAGGCCGTGTGAACATACCCTGAGTGTGCACTTGATGTTGCAGAGTGAAAATAAGATTTTTTTTCCATAGATATGCCAATATGTGGTGCCCAGCTTGTGCCACCATAACAAGACAGCTCTCTAATTATTATGCTGGGTTTCCTGGTTTTAAAACACCCTTCATGTGGCCCTAATCTCTTGCCTGGACAGTCGACCAGGCTCAGGAGTGAAAGCGTACCAATGCCAAATTGAGGCCTAATTTGGTGATTTATAAAGTATTGGATCACAATTGCAAAGTCTCAGATGTGAAATAATAAAAAGAAACCCCTGAGAAGTGTCCCCATTTGGAAACTGCACCCCTCAAGGCATTTATTAAGGGGTGTAGTGAGCATTTTCACCCCACAGGTCTTTTCCATAAATTATTGTGCTTTCGGATGGTGCAAAGTAAAAATTGATATTTTTCCCTAGATATGCCATTTCAGTGGCAAATATGTCATGCCCAGCTTATGCCACTGGAGACACACACCCCAAAAATTATTAAAAGTGTTCTCCCGGGTATGATGATGCCATATATGTGGAAGGAAACTGTTGTTTGGGCACACTGTAGGGTTCAGATGGGTGGGAGCGCCATTTGGCTTTTGGAGCGTGGAATTTGCTTGGTAATAGTTTTGTTTGGAGTCTTACTGATGTTTCCGTTTATAATGTGGGGCATATGTGAGCTGGGCAGAGTACATCAGGGGCATAGTCAGGGGGTATAATAATGGGGTAAAAAAACAATAAAATAATCCATAGATGTGTGTTACGCTGTGAAGCAATCCTTTCTACACAGGCCAGTATCGCACTGATATATGGCGTCCTTTCTTATGCCCCTTTTGGTCCACACTCCGGACCTTTGCAGTTTGGGGAATTTTGCTGTGAAGTGTTGTCCTGGTATAATACGGGCACCCTCGCTTCCAGCAGATATGTTTGGGCCCTCCCTTTCCTGGTTCCCTAATTTTAGATCCTTGATAAATCGCCTCTTGAAACAGAAGAAATGTTCCCCTCGGGCACAACTGCATATTTTTTATTTCCTGACTTATTGGAGCCATAACTAATTTTATTTATTCACAGATGTAGTGGTATGAGGGCTGTTTTTTTGTGGGACGAGCTGTAGCGATTATTGGTACCTTTTTGGGGTGCATGCAACTTTTTGATCACCTTTTATCCTATTTTTTGGGAGGCCAGGTAAACAAAAAAACGCAATTCTGGCACAGCTTTTTTAGATTTTTTTTATACAGCGTTCACCATGCATTATAAATTACATGTTAACTTTATTCTGCGGGTCCGTACGATTCCGGCGATACCTAATTTACAGAATTTTTTAAGTTTTACAACTTTTTGCACAATAAAATTACTTTTGTAAAACGAATGTATTTTTTCTGTCGCCAAGTTGCGAGAACCATAACTTTTTAATTTTTTTGTCGCCGGAGCTGTATGAGGGCTTGTTTTTTGCGACACAAGCTATAGGTTTTATAGGTACCCTTTTTGGATACGTGCGACTTTTTGATCACTTTTTATTCCAATATTTGTAGGGCAAAGTAGGTATAGTTTTTTCCGGGTTTAATTTACGCTGTTCCCCACGTGCAATAAATAATATAATATTTTGATACCTCCGGTCGCTACGGTCGCGCCGATACCAAATACGTATGGTTTATTATTTTTTTTCAATAATAAAGGACTTGATAAGTGAAAAAGGGCGATTGTGTTTTATTTTATTACTTGAAACTTTTATTGTTTTCAAACTTTTCACTTTTTTTTACACTTTTTAATACTTTCTTTTACACTTTTTTACCTACGTAGTGCAATGTATTTGATCAGAAAGTTATTTACTGACAGCTTCGCCTTCTGGTGGGGCCTAATCGGCTTCCGTAATGGCAGAGCAGTAGGCCATTTTGTCTCCCGTTGCCATAGCAGCAGTCGCCAGTCATGATTGCCTGTCAGGGCTGGTGATCTGCTAGTAAACACTACGATGCAGCAATTGCTTTCGATTGCTGCATTGAAGGAGTTAATGACAGGGATCGGAGCTAGCTCTGGTTCCTGCCATTACAGGTGGATGTCAGCTGTAACATCCAGCTGACTTCCACCATTGTTGACGCCGGATCAGCTCCTGAGCCGGCGCCATCTTGCCGGCGGCTACGGAAGCCGATCAGGCTCCGCCGCCGGGCGGATCTTGACATGTTTCCGTGCTAGGCAGACAGGGAGGCCAGTATTAGGCCTCCGGTTGCCATTGCAGCCACCGGAACCCTGGCAATTTCATTGCCGGGGTTCCGATGAGCTGCAAACACCTTAAGTGCAGCACTCGCGTTTGAGCGATGCACTTAAGGGGTTAATGGTGGGGACCGAAGCTAATTTCGGTCCCCGCCATTACAGCCGGATGTCATCTGTAAGATACAGCTGAGATCCGGCGATGATGACTTCAGATCAGCTTCAGAGCCGGTGCCAAACATTTGGCGTATGGATACGGCAATTTGTGGGAAGTCATAGCTTTCCATGGCGTACCCATACGGCAAATGTCGGGAAGGGGTTAATGTAATGCCTCATTTACACGAGCGTAATATACGCGCGTGCTTTTCACGCGTGTCGTACGCACCTATATTACTCTATGGGGCAGTGCAGACAATGCGTGAATTTTGCGCAGCGCGAGTGCGTTGCGTAAAACTCACGACGTGTTCTATAATCGTGCATTTTTCGCGCATCACGCACCCATTGAAGTCAATGGGTGCGTGAAAACCACGAAGGTTGCACGGAAGCACTTCCGTGCGAACTGCGTGATGCGCGCAAGAGCTGTCAAACTGAATGTAAACAGAAAAGCACCACATGCTTTTCTGTTTACAAACATCCGAATGGAGTGTCTTAGAGATGAGCGAACCGAACTTCACCGGGTTCGGCCGAACTCGTTTTGACCGAACCCGGCAGGAGACAGTCACTGTCCAGGGTGCTGAAAGAGTTAAACTGGTTCAGCACCCTGGACAGTGACTTCCGATCCCAATATACGTGAACGTGTAAAAAAAAAAAAGTTCTGACTTACCGATAACTCCCGGCTTCTTCCTCCAGTCTGACCTCCCGGGATGACAATTCAGTCCAAGTGACAGCTGCAGCCAATCACAAGCCAAGCACAGGCTGCAGCGGTCACATGCACTGCCGCGTGATCCAGGGAGGTGGGGCCAGATGTCAAGAGAGGCGCGTCACCAAGGACACGTCACCAAGGAAGCGTCACCAAGGCAACGGCCGGGAAGTTCTCGGTAAGTACGAACCTCTTTTTTTTTAAACAGGTTACTCGATATGGTGATCGGAATTCACTGTCGAGGGTGCTGAAAGAGTTACTGCCGATCAGTTAACTCTTTCAGCACCCTGGACAGTGACTGACGTCGACTAGCCTCATCTCTATGATGGCTGCTGCGCGAAAATCACGCAGCCGCACATCATACACTGATGACACACGCAGCTGTCAAGTGCCTTTTGCGCACGCAAAACGCTGCATTTTTTTGCGTGCGCAAAACGCACACACTCGTGTAAATGAGGCCTAAGGATGTGTACACTTAATTGTGCAGCAACGCTTGTTGTCTCCATTCTATGTCAGTGTGGGAAGTAGATGTCCGGCCTTATGATTTTGTGATATGTGATAGACCCAGAATCCCAATCACCAAACCAAAGAATGCAAAATAAAGACACAAAACATTATAATTGGGTGTTAAATGGTCAAAACTTTTATTATATTATATGACCAAACCCAAAATGGCAAACCTCCGACTCACGAAGAGTCACCCTCCAGCACGCAGGAAAGGAAAAACCCCCTGTGGGGGAAACCTCTAGGGAAACCATGGCTGGAGGATTGCCCTTCCTCTGGGCTTAGAAGGTGCCAAAATATCATTTGTAACAGAATTTGTACGTTTTCTCAGATTTTCAAGGAAAGACAATACAATGAACGAACGACATAAAACACATAAATCGGCTGATCTGGTTGGCTAGGCGGATGTCTCTCTTCCTGGGCACCCATTAAAATGAATGGTCGATCCACGGATGAGACGGGTCCTCCAGATGCCTCCTTGTAGCACCTGTCTCCGCTCTGGCTAATAGGGGGGGATCTCCTGCTGGAAACCCCCCTCTATTACAGACAACCCGCATGAAGAGGATGGCATCACTGTGATGAAGAAGTGGTCTGGGGTGAAGGGTTTCCCTGCTAGAACCTCCAAATTACATCAGGTCGGTATTGGTGGGGAAGTCAAGCTCAAGGTCCTCAGTCCCATCCAATATGGCGCTGAATGTGGCAGTAAAACCTTCTAATATGGAATCTTCTTTATGTCATAAACATTTGTATTTATGACATCAGCACATTCATCATCATTACTACAGGAGTTTATTACCACTGCACAACTCATACATTGTGACGTCACCCACAGTGGTCTGAAGTGTTAACCCTTTACTGACTGGCAGTGTACTTACCACAGAGGCCATAAAGCTGAATAGAACATATCAGCGGCCATAAAGGAAAAGGGATAATGCAGGGAGCATCTCCGCACAAGAACAATCCATGACAAAGGGTTGTCCAGGATGAGATAACTTGTCTGCTTTCTCCAAAAACCAGCACCACACCTGTCCATAGGTTGTGTGTGGTATTACAGCTCATTACCATTCACTTCAATGGAGCTAACCTGCAATACCAGATACAACCTGTGGATAGGTGTGGTGCTGATTTTGGAAGAATATTTTTATATTTTTCTAATCCTGCACAGCCCCTGTTAGAAATAGTTCAAAAAAAGAGGGGAGAAAATAAATTTTAAAAATGTAAAAAGAGGAACTCTGAGGTAAAATAAATCAAACTAGACTGAAAGGAGTCTGCTGGAGGTGCCAGATGGAAAGACAGATTTCTGCCCTGGGGACCAGATTAGTTGAAATGTATCTTGAAGGGGGGCTTCAGAGAGTGGGTTTTAACCCCTTCCCGCCCTATGAAGTGCTGTTGCATTGAAAAACTATGCAGTTCATCTTCGAATGCAGCGTCACAAAAACAAATTATTTTGTAAAAAATAAAACTATATAAATTTGGTATCGCCATAATCGTAACGACCCGCAGAATCAAGTTATCATGCAATTCATGCCGCCCGATGATCACTGTAAAATCAAAACAGAAATGGCGGAATTACAGGGTTTTTTTCAATTCACCCCACAAAATGTAGGTTTTAAAAAAATAAATAAAATAATACATTATATGGTACATTAGTCCGCAGGGTAAATTCCACATAAACAGCGCCATTCATCGGTTAACTGTTTAAATGATACCAGTTCAAGTGACCTTTATCGAAAAACAGCATAAGAAATGTTTTCACAATTAACCTTCTAATTGGGCCTAGCATGTGTGATACTGTCTGCTAAGCCGTTGTATCTAAGCATATTATATGTGATACTGTCTGCTGAGCCGCTGTCTCCTATCAAGTAGCAGAGCTATCAGGTGTCATAGTGTAATGAAACGGGGTAGGGAGACGGACAGGTGAGCCCTAATCTACCCGAAACTCAGTCCCTGCCTACTTGCACTGCCCGTCCTAAGTGACGGCGTACAACTGGGCGACGGTCCCTATGCTCAATAAGTGCAAGACAGACAACACAAGACAAGGGCACACAGAAGAAAAAGGGGGAGATAGGGGCAGTTGCCCATGGAAACACAGTGAGCAACAGGCAGTGGTGAACGAGACGAGACAAACCAGGAGAGTACGAAGTAGCAAATCAGAGCAGGAGAATAGTCAGTCAAGCCAGGGTTAATAAGTAACAGCGGTCAATAAGGTAAATAGCAAGAATCGCAGAGCCAGGTAACCAGACAATCACATGCAAGGAACATGCTGCAAGTGAGGGTAAAAATAGACCAAGGGCGGGAGCTAGAACCGTCAGGCCAGGCTGTGATAGGTTCTCCCTCTCCTCAGCCTGCCAGCCTGAGTGGTGACAGATTGCGTAACTCTAGCAGACCTTGGAGCTGATGAAGGCTGATTAATCCTTGTCGTGGATTGCGAGCTTGCGTCCTTTTGGCCAAAATGATCACTAATACCCCAGGTATTTTTCATTATTACGTATATTCGCTTCTCTTGGACACAGCCGGGTCTTTGATGCTGGGAGAGCATGGTGTGTTGTTGTTTGGCATAGCAAGCAGGGTAGCCCGCTCTATGAACTATCAAGGCGTCACAAATAGGCTTCTACCTGGCTATACACGTTGTACCTCATGACGTACACACTATCCCTCCATGTTTCACACACTTGCACCCCATTATCCTTTTTTTTCTATTGAGGCACTTCGCTCATTACTGCCCCCTTTATTTCACTTATAGTATTACACTTGCACTCACATTATTCATTTATTATTTCTTACTACACATCCCATGCACCACACACACCACTCCCCTCAAGACTAGTGGGAGTGGCTATTATTATTTAAAGCACCTGCTCACTCCTTCATCAGCGTTTCTGACCTGGCTGTGTTCATTTGTAAGTATGGCCTTTTTCAGTATTTTTGTATATGTCCCCTGGTTTTTATCGGTTCAGGCTGTGATAGGTTCTCCCTCTCCTCAGCCTGCCAGTCTGAGTGGTAACAGATCGCGTCACTCTAGCAGACCTTGGAGCTGATGATGGCTGATTAACCCCGGGTGTCGACATAGAACCTGTGTCTGGCAAACCCTTTACAGTACACCCCCTTTTATGAGGGGCAACTGGACCCTTCCTAGGTGGGCCTGGCTTGTTGGGGAAACGAAGATGGAACTTCCTGAGCAATATACCGGCGTGAACATCCCGGGCGGGTACCCAAGTCCTCTCCTCAGGCCCGTATCCTCTCCAATGGACCAGGTACTGGAGGGAGCCTTGGACCATCCTGCTGTCGACAATCTTGGCTACCTCAAATTCTACCCCATCCGGAGTGTGAACAGGGACCGGAGGTTTCCTCGATGTAGCCATTGATAGGGGAGCAGCTTTTCAAAAGGGAGGCATGGAAGGAGACAGTGTTGAGGACCTCAATGATTTTGTATGGCCCTATATACCGGGGAGCAGACTTCTTGGACGGAACTTTAAGGCGCAAATTTTTAGAAGACAGCCACGCTAGATCCCCGACCACAAACAGAGGGTTAGTTGAACGTCTTTTATCTGCCTGAGTCTTTTGGATGCTCTGGGACGCCTCAAGGTTCTTCTGAACATGGGCCCAGACTGTGCACAGTTCCCGATGAACAACATCAACCTTGGGATTGTTGGAACCACCAGGTGAAATGGAGGACAACCGTAGATTAAACCCAAAATTACAGAAGAAGGGGGAAACCCCCGAAGAGTTACTGACCGGGTTAGTAAGGGAAAACTCGGTGAGGGGAATGAAGGAGACCCAATCATCTTGACAGTCTGAGATAAAAACACCTTAAGTATTGTTCTAGAGACTGATTAGTCCTCTCAGTTTGGCCATTAGTTTCAGGATGGAAGGCCGAGGAAAAGGACAGATCAATCTCCATCTTCTTACAGAAAGCTCTCCAAAACAATGAAACAAATTGGACCCCTCTGTCAGAAACAATATTGACCGGAACCCCATGGAGACGCAGGATGTGTTTGACAAACAAGGTAGCTAACGTCTTGGCATTGGGTTGTTTCTTGAGGGGTACAAAGTGGCACATCTTACTGAAGCGTTCTACTACAACCCACACCACCGACTTGCCTTGGGACGGAGGCAGATCGATGATAAAATTCATGGAGGTATGGGCAGGGCCGCCATCAGGGGGGTATTAGGGGTACTACTGTAGGGGGCCCGGCCAAATGTAATTGAAAGGGGGGCCCGGCAACTGCTGCGACTTGCCTTTGGTAGAAAAAAACAGGCCCCTGCAATGGGGCCTGTTCTTTTCACCAAAACATTGTCGTGAGCTGCGGGCCCCCCTCTCGTCAAACACCGCCGTGAAACACCGCCCGCTTGCGCTCGACCGCACAAACGTGCGTGCACGAAGGACCGCAGGCGCGCTCCCCCGCGCGAACGACCGGGTGTGCCGGCGCGCAACCCGCTCGTGCCCGCCGGCAAGAGGGAAGCGGTGCGCCCGCACCACAAGAACATCGCCGAACTACTGGCATGGACAGCCACACAGGGAGAACGGCGCACAGACTAGTTACCTGCTGGCCCGCCTCCTCCTCCGCCGCCTCCGCCGCCGCCTCCTCCACCGCCTCCTCCTCCACCGCCTCCTCCTCTACCTCCTCCTCCAGAGCGTAGCTGCGTAAGGAGAGGGGGAGGAGTCCAGATGTTGCGCGGCGGCAGGAGTTCAACGATCCCCGCCATTTTCTGGAGCCTGGAGGTGAAGGACTGGACGAGTACTGGAGTGGGAGCCAGCAGCTCTTCTGGCAGTGAGTAAAGTGTCTCAAAGTGCTGATCATGTATGGCCCTGTTCACACAGAGTATTTTGCAGGCCGAAGAAATCTGCCTCAAAATTCCTTAAAGAATTTTGAGGCAGATTTTGACCTGCCCACACTATCTTGCCGCGTTTTTTGCTGCAGACAAAAAATGCAGGAACGGCATGAACACAACGGATTTTATGCAACACATTTTATTGTGGAAAATCTGCATCGTATTACAGTCGCAGCCGAGTGGATGAGATATAGGTGACACGATCCTCTATTCTTAGCGCAGCCCGGCCTCCTGTCATGACGTTTCATCCCATGTGACTGCTGCAGCGGTCACATGGTCTACAGCATCATCCCAGGAGGCGGGGCTGCATTCAGAAGAGAGAGATGCGTCACCTAAACTATGGCCGGGGTAAGTCTAAACTTTTTTATAAATTTAAAGAGGCTCTGTCACCAGATTTTGCAACCCCTATCTGCTATTGCATGTGATCGGCGCTGCAATGTAGATTACAGTAACGTTTTTATTTTTAAAAAACGAGCATTTTTGGCCAAGTTATGACCATTTTTGTAGTTATGCAAATGAGGCTTGCAAAAGTCCAAGTGGGTGTGTTTAAAAGTAAAAGTCCAAGTGGGCGTGTATTATGTGCGTACATCGGGGCGTTTTTAATACTTTTACTAGCTGGGCGTTCTGATGAGAAGTAACATCCTCTTCTCTTCAGAACGCCCAGCTTCTGACAGTGCAGATCTGTGACGTCACTCACAGGTCCTGCATCGTGTCGGCCACATAGGCACCAGAGGCTACAGTTGATTCTGCAGCAGCATCAGCGTTTGCAGGTAAGTAGCTACATCGACTTACCTGCAAACGCTGATGCTCCTGCAGAATCAACTGTAGCCTCTGGTGCCGGTGTCCTCGCTCGTCTGACACTATGCAGGACCTGTGAGTGACGTCACAGCGTGATCTCTCGAGAACACGCTGTGTCTGCACTGCCAGAAGCTGGGCGTTCTGAAGAGAAGTGGATGATACTTCTATACACAACGCCCAGCTAGTAAAAGAAGTAAAAACGCCCCGATGTACGCACATAATACACGCCCACTTGGACTTTTACTTTAAACACACCCACTTGGACTTTTGCAAGCCTCATTTGCATAACTACAAAAATGGTCATAACTTGGCCAAAAATGCTCGTTTTTTAAAAATAAAAACGTTACTGTAATCTACATTGCAGCGCCTATCACATGCAATAGCAGATAGGGGTTGCAAAATCTGGTGACAGAGCCTCTTTAAAAAAGTGCCTTTTTTTTTCTCATTTGTGATTTTTGCGGCAGAACCGCAGCATTGCCGCAACAGAGGAGCAGCGATTCCACAGAATAAATGGACACGCTGCAGCTTAAAAAGCCACACTGCAGGTCAATTTTTTTTGCAGCGTGTCGATGAGATTTGTTCAAATCTCATCCACTCGGCTGCGACTGTAATACGCTGCGGATTTTCCACAATAAAATGTGTTGCATAAAATCTGCAGTGTTCATGCCTAGTGTGTTCCTACCCTAAGGCCGGATTTACACGAGCGTGTGCTTTTTGCACGCGCAAAAAAGTGGCGTTTTGCGCATGCAAAAGGTCCATAACAGCTCCGTGTGGCAGCAGCGTATGATGCGTGGCTGCGTGATTTTCGCACAGCCGCCATCATTATGACACTCTGTTTGTATGTTTCTACACAGAAAAGAACGTGGTGCTTTTCTGTTTTCATTCATAGTTTATACGGCTGCGGAAATGCTGGGCGTGATTCTCACGGACCCATTGACTTCAATGGGTACATGATGCGCGAACAATGCACAAATATAGGACATGTTGTGAGTTTTACGCAGCGGACACACGGACACGCTGCGTGAAAAGCACTGACAGTCTGAATGGCCCCATAGAGTAACATAGGTCCGTGCAAGACGTGTGAAAATCACGAGCGTTGCACGGACGTATTACACGTTCGTCTGAATAAGCCCAAACAATAAGGCCCAGTTCACAGAGTTTTTGGGCCTTGATATTGACTCAATACAAACAAGGGAGGACCCTTATAGTTGGTGGGCATATATTTAAATTGAGAAAAATGGTTTGCCTACCGGCAAGCAAACCCTGTTTTCCAACTATGAAGATAGAAAATAATAAAGCATTTATTAGGTTTATGCAACACTGACAAACTACATATAGATAAAAGCAAGGTCCAATGCTGACTGCAATCGGCACAGTGCAGAGTATGAGGAGCCTAGGGCCAACGGCTGCAGCACGTTGCACCCAGCTCACAATTAGATTAGGGAGTCAGCAGGACTCGTATTTAAAATGAAAGAGGAAGCCTCACGACATGTTTCGCTACGATGTAGCGTCTTCAGGGGTATCGGGGCTAATGACAGCGCGCGGCGAGATGTCCGTGCTTATATGTGTATTGACGTCATTCCACGTGTTCCTCTGCTTGGTAGTGGCCAATCAGAGAGAGGGTATGAGACGAGCCCTCTAGTAAGTGATAGGCGTCCCACGCTACCAATTGCCGACTAGTTGGGACAGCCAATGGGGATGAGATAAGGCGCGCAGGCGCATTAGGGTGAGAGCAGATAAGATACTGCTGACCATAAATACATGCCCTCATCGCGCATGCGCAGTAGCAGCAGAAATGGTAATATAAAAAATCCCCTTATGTTAAAGCGGCTGCATATGATAGCGATGTGGTTATGGATAATGAGAACTATGGGAGCAAATGAAACGACTGTATTTAGTCTATAAGATAGAGTCTAACAAGATGACATAACGTCACTGTGTCATTTCCTGAGTATAGTTCTAAAAAGATGTAAAAGCAAGCACCAAACAACTTCCAAAACCGCCTCCCATTGATTTAATCTGAATTCAATGGAAAAAAGAAAAAACAGCACGTCCTTTCTTGCCGCTGTTCCGCCCCTGACCCCCCATCGAAATCAATGGGAGGCAGAAAATTCATTTTTCTGTGCGTATTTTTGTCTGCTGTCCTCAATTGCCGCAGGCAAAAAACGTGGCAAGATAGTGTGGGCAGGTCAAAATCTGCCTCAAAATTCGGTGCGCGGTTCCAGGCGGTTGCGGGTGCGTGCGGTCGCGGGTGCGCACACGCGGGAGTTTGCGGGTGCGCGCGGGCAGGCGGTGTTTGACGGCCCCCATGACGAGTGGGGGGGGGCCCGCAGCTCACGACATTCTTTTGGTGAAAAAAACGGGCCCCATTGCAGGTGCCTGTGTTTTTTCTACCAAAGGCAAGTCGCGGCAGTTGCCGGGCCCCCCTTTCAATTAGGTTTGGCTGGGCCCCTCACATCAGTACCCTTAATACCCCCCCTGATGGCGGCCCTTGGTAGCATGATATAGTGCTGGACGGAGTACCGTTAACAGGCGGTGCCACGGTAGGGGGGCCCAGGAAATTTAGCTGTATGGGGCCCTGAAATTCCTGATGGCGGCCCTGGATATGGGTCCAAGGTCTCTGGGGAATGGGCAAAGAACATAGTAAGCCCACAGGTCGGGACCTGGGAGTCTTGGACCTAGCACAAATTTCACAAGCAGCGACGTAGGCCTTAATGTCTTTAAGCAACCCAGGCCACCAATAGGTTCTAGAAATGAGGTGCTTGGTACCCAGGATGCCTGGATGGCCAGATAGTGCGGAGTCATGTTTCTCCCTGAGCAACCTTAGCCGGAATTGCAGGTGAACAAATAGCTTGTTCTCAGGAAGGTTCTCGGGAGCAGAAGCTTGATCAGCCGCAAATTTCGGAGAATAAGTCTGAATCCACAGAGGATATGATTATACCTGGGGCAAAATACAAACGGGATCCTCCTCAGGAGGAGGGCTGGCCATGAAGCTACGCGACAGAGCATCAGCTTTAATATTTTTTGACCCAGCCCTATAGGTAACCACAAAGTTTAATCTCGTAAAAAACAATGTCCATCGAGCTTGTCTCGGGTTTAGCCTCAAGGCAGATTCTAGGAAAACCAGATTCTTGTGGTCAGTAAGGACTGTTACCTGGTGCCTAGCCCCCTCCAGGAAGTGACGTCACTCTTCAAATGCCCATTTAATGGCTAAGAGTTCGCGGTTGAAAAACATCATAGTTTCTCTCAGTGGAGGAGAACTTCCTGCAGAAGTAGGCACAGGGACGGAGATGGGTGAGAGACCTAGTACCCTGGGACAAGACAGCACCCACTGCCAACTCGGAGGCGTCAACCTCCATGATAAATGGCTCCATTTGGTTAGGCTGAATCAGCACTGGGACAGAGACAAAGTAACTCTTAAGGACCTCAAAAGGCTGGACCGCCTCCGGAGGCCAGTGGAGGAGATCAGCACCTTTACGAGTGAGGTCCGTAAGAGGCTTAGCGATGACCGAGAAGTTAGCAATAAATCTCCTGTAATAATTAGCAAGCCCCAGGAAACACTTTAAGGCCTTCAGGAAGGCAGGGCGGATCCATTCTGCCACGGCCTGAACCTTGGCAGGGTCCATGCAGAATTCGTTAGGAGTGAGGATTTGACCCAAAAATGGTATCTCCTGCACCCCAAACACACATTTTTCGGTTTTTGCAAACAGATTATTCTCCCGAAGGACCTGGAGCACCTTCCTGACATGCTCAATGTGGGAGGACCAGTCCTTGGAAAACACAAGTATATCATCAGGGTACACTACAAGAAATACCCCCAGGTAGTCTCTTAAAATCTCATATATGAAATTCTGGAAGACCGCGGGAGCATTACACAACCCAAAGGGCCTTTGGGTGTATTAAACGCAGTCTTCCATTCATCCACCTCTCTTATCCGGATAAGGTTATAAGCCCCCCGAAGATCGAACTTAGAGAACCAATGAGCCCCCTGAACCTGATTGAAGAGATCAGGAATCAAAGGAAGGGGATATTGGTTCCTTACAGGGATCTTATTTAAATTTCGGTAATCGATGCACGGCCTAAGACCACCATCCTTCTTCCCCACGAAGAAGAAGCCAGCACCTACCGGAGAAGTAGAGGGGCGAATGTAACCCTTGGCCAGACTTTCCTGGATATATTCTCTCATGGCTTCACGTTCAGGCCAAGAGAGATTAAAGAGGCTCTGTCACCAGATTTTGCAACCCCTATCTGCTATTGCAGCAGATAGGCGCTGCAATGTGGATTACAGTAACGTTTTTATTTTTAAAAGACGAGCATTTTTGGCCAAGTTATGACCATTTTTGTATTTATGCAAATGAGGCTTGCAAAAGTCCAAGTGGGCGTGTTTAAAGTAAAAGTCCAAGTGGGCGTGTATTATGTGCGTACATCGGGGCGTTTTTACTTCTTTTACTAGCTGGGCGTTGTGTATAGAAGTATCATCCACTTCTCTTCAGAACGCCCAGCTTCTGGCAGTGCAGACACAGCCGTGTTCTCGAGAGATCACGCTGTGTCGTCACTCACAGGTCCTGCATCGTGTCGGACGAGCGAGGACACATCGGCACCAGAGGCTACAGTTGATTCTGCAGCAGCATCAGCGTTTGCAGGTAAGTAGCTAGATGGACTTACCTGCAAACGCCGATGCTGCTGCAGAATCAACTGTAGCCTCTGGTGCCGATGTGTCCTCGCTCGTCCGACATGATGCAGGACCTGTGAGTGACGACACAGCGTGACCTCTTGAGAACACGGCTGTGTCTGCACTGCCAGAAGCTGGGCGTTCTGAAGAGAAGTGGATGATACTTCTCGTCAGAACGCCCAGCTAGTAAAAGTAGTAAAAACGCCCAGATGTAACACACATAATACACGCCCACTTGGACTTTTACTTTAAACACGCCCACTTGGACTTTTGCAAGCCTCATTTGCATAAATACAAAAATGGTCATAACTTGGCCAAAAATGCTCGTTTTTAAAAAAATAAAAACGTTACTGTAATCTACATTGCAGCGCCTATCTGCTGCAATAGCAGATAGGGGTTGCAAAATTTGGTGACAGAGCCTCTTTAAATATCCTACCTTTAGGGAGCTTAGCTCCTGGTACCAAATCGATTGCACAATCGTACTCTCTATGAGGAGGTAACTCTTCGTAGACCCTTTTAGAAAAGACATCAACGAAGTCCTGAATAAACTCAGGTAGAGTGTTCACCTCCTCAACGAGAGAATCCAAATTAATAGAAAAACATGACGTCATGCATTCATTACCCCATTTAGTAAGATCACCAGTATTCCAGTTAAAAGTGGGATTATGCGTCTGCAACCAAGAAGGCCTAAAATCAAATCGGACGATAACCCCTGCATCACTAACACAGAACACTGCTCCAAATGAATGGAGCCAACAATGAGTTCAAAAACAGGGGTATGCTGAATAAAATAACCATGAGCAAGCGGAGTGGAATCAATACCCACTACCTGGACAGGTTTAGGCAAATCAATTAATGGCATAGCTAGAGACATAGCAAATTCCACAGACATAATATTAGTAGCAGACTCTGAATCCACAAAGGCACTGCCGGTGGCAGACCTTCCATCAAAAGAGACCTGAAAGGGAATTGTAATGACAGGGGGGTAGTGAAACAGACAGTGAGCCCTAATCTACCCACCACTCAGTCCCTGCCTACTTGCAACGACCCGCCCTAGGCGACGGGGTACAACAGGGCGACGGTTCCTACGCTCAGTAGGTGCACGACTGACAAACGGACAAGGGGACACAAGCAAAGGGAAATGGGGCAGTTGCCCATGGCAACACCGTGAGCAACAAGAGAGGTGAACGAGCCGAGTCAAACCAGGAATGTACGAGGTACCAAACGCAGAGCAGCAGAGTAGTCAGAAAGCCGGGGTAAGTATGAAGCAAGGTCAAATAGCTAGGAGCTGCAGCAAGGCCAGGAAACCACACGAGAAGAATCACAAGCAAAGGAGGAACAGGAAAGGCAGGTATAAATAGAAAGAGGGCGGAACTAGCTCCGTCTGGCCAGGCTGCGATAGGCTCTCCCACTCCTAAGCCTGCCATCCTGAGTGGTGGAAGATGGAGTTAGTCTCAGAGACATAGAACCAGGTGCAGACTGATTACCCATGGGCATATACACAGAAGTGCCTGGCAGATCCTTTACAGTACCCCCCTTTTATGAGGGGCCACCGGACCCTTTCTAAGTGGACCTGGTTTATTGGGGAAACGAAGGTGGAACTTCCTGACCAAAACCCCAGCATGAACATCCCGGGCGGGTACCCAAGTCCTCTCCTCAGGCCCGTATCCTCTCCAATGGACCAGGTACTGGAGGGAGCCTTGGAGATTTCTTGCTGTCCACAATCTTGGCCACCTCGAATTCCACCCCCTCAGGGGTGAGAACGGGAACAGGAGGTTTCCTCGAGGGAGCCCAGGACGGGGAGCAGCGTTTAAGGAGGGAGGCATGAAACACGTCGTGTATACGAAAAGATGGGGGCAACTCCAGTCGGAAGGAGACAGGATTGAGGACTTTGATGACCTTATACGGCCCTATAAACCGGGGAGCCAACTTCTTGGACGGGACCTTAAGGCGCAAGTTCTTAGATGATAACCACACCAGATCCCCGACCATAAACAAGGGGCTAGCAGAACGTCTTCTATCAACCTGAGTTTTTTGTATACTCTGAGACTCCTCTAGGTTCTTCTGAACCTGGGCCCAGACTGTGCACAGTTCCCGATGAACGACCTCTACCTCGGGATTGTTGGAACTACCAGGTGAAACGGAGGAGAACCGTGGATTAAACCCAAAATTACAGAAAAAGGGGGAGACCCCTGACGAGTTACTGACCCGGTTATTAAAGGAAAATTCGGCGAGCAGAATGAATGAGACCCAATCATATTGACAGTCAGAGATAAAACACCTTAAATATTGTTCTAGAGACTGATTAGTCCTCTCAGTTTGGCCATTAGTTTCAGGATGGAAGGCAGAGGAGAAGGACAGATCAATCTCCAACTTTTTACAGAAGGCTCTCCAAAACAATGAAACAAATTGTACCGCTCTGTCCGAAACAATATTGACAGGGACCCCATGGAGACGCAGGATGTGTTTGACAAACAAGGTAGCTAACGTCTTAGCATTGGGTAGTTTCTTGAGGGGCACAAAGTGGCACATCTTACTGAAGCGGTCTACTACCACCCACACCACCGACTTGCCTTGAGATGGAGGCAAATCGGTGATAAAATCCATGGAGATATGGGTCCAAGGTCTCTGGGGAATGGGCAAAGAACGTAGTAAGCCCGCTGGTCGGGACCTGGGAGTCTTGGACCTGGCACAAACCTCACAAGCGGCGACGTAGGCCTTAACGTCTTTAGGCAACCCAGGCCACCAATAGTTTCTGGCAATGAGGTGTTTGGTACCCAGGATGCCTGGATGACCAGATAGTGCCGAGTCATGATTTTCCCTAAGTACCCTTAGCCGGAGTTGCAGGGGAACAAACAGCTTGTTCTCAGGAAGGTTCCCGGGAGCTGAACCTTGATCAGCCGCAATTTCAGAGACTAAATCAGAATCAATAGAAGAAACGACTATACCAGGAGGTAAAATACAAGCAGGATCTTCCTCCGAAGGAGGGCTGGCCATGAAGCTACGCAACAGTGCATCGGCCTTAATATTTTTAGACCCAGCCCTATAGGTAACCAAAAAGTTGAATCTGGTAAAAAATAGCGCCCATCGAGCTTGTCTCGGGTTTAACCTCCGGGCAGATTCTAGGAAAACCAGATTCTTGTGGTCGGTAAGGACTGTTACCTGGTGCCTAGCCCCCTCCAGGAAGTGGCGCCACTCTTCAAATGCCCATTTAATGGCTAAGAGTTCGCGGTTGCCAATATCATAGTTACTCTCAGTGGGCGAAAACTTCCTGGAGAAGTAGGCACAGGGACGGAGATGGGTGAGGGACCTGGTACCCTGGGACAAGACAGCCCCCACTCCCACCTCGGATGCGTCAACCTCCACGATAAATGGCTCCATTTGGTTGGGCTGGACCAGCACCGGGGCCGAGATAAAGACCTTCTTAAGGACCTCAAAAGCCTGGACAGCCTCAGGAGGGCAGTGGAGGAGATCAGCACCTTTGCGAGTGAGGTCCGTAAGAGGCTTAGCGATGACCGAGAAGTTAGCAATAAATCTCCTGTAATAATTAGCGAACCCCAAGAAACACTGTAACGCCTTCAGGGAGGCAGGTTGGACCCATTCCGCCACAGCCTGGACCTTTGCGGGGTCCATGCGGAATTCATGAGGAGTGAGGATTTGACCCAAAAATGGTATCTCTTGCACCCCAAACACACATTTTTCGGTCTTAGCAAACAGTTTTTTTCCCGAAGAACCTGGAGCACCTTCCTGACATGCTCAATGTGGGAGGACCAGTCCTTGGAAAACACAAGTATGTCATCAAGGTACACTACAAGAAATACCCCCAGGTAATCTCTTAAAATCTAATTTATGAAATTCTGGAAGACCGCAGGGGCTTTACACAACCCAAAGGGCATGACGAGGTATTCAAAATGACCTTCGGGCGTGTTAAACGCAGTCTTCCACTCATCCCCCTCTTTGATGCGGATAAGGTTATGCGCCCCCCGTAGATCAAACTTAGTGAAACATTGGGCCCCCTGAACTTGATTAAAGAGATCAGAAATCAAAGGAAGGGGATACTGGTTCCTTACAGTGACCTTATTCAAGTTACGGTAGTCAATGCATGGCCTAAGACCACCATCCTTCTTCCCTACGAAGAAGAAGCCAGCACCTACCGGAGAAGTAGAGGGGCGAATGTAACCCTTGGCCAGGCATTCCTGGATATACTCTCTCATGGCTTCACGTTCGGGACAAGAAAGGTTAAATATCCTACCCTTAGGGAGCTTAGCTCCTGGTACCAAATCGATAGCGCAATCGTATTCTCTATGTGGAGGTTACACTTCGGAGGCCTCCTTAGAGAAAACATCGGCAAAGTCCTAAACATACTCAGGTAGCGTGTTCACCTCCTCAGGGGGAGAAATAGAATTAACAGAAAAACATGACGTCAAGCATTCATTACCCCATTTGGTAAGCTCCCCAGTATTCCAGTCAAACGTGGGATTATGCAACTGCAACCAGGGAAGGCCTAAAACCAAATCGGACGATAATCCCTGCATCAACAGTACAGAGCACTGCTCCAAATGCATGGAGCCAACAAGGAGTTCAAAAACAGGGGTATGCTGAGTAAAATAACCATTAGCAACGGGAGTGGAATCGATACCCACTACCGGGACAGGTTTAAGCAAATCAATCAAAGGCATAGCTAGAGACATAGCAAATTCCACAGACATGATATTAGCAGAAGACCCTGAATCCACGAAGGCACTGCCGGTAGCAGACCTACCACCAAAAGAGACCTGAAAGGGAAGCAAGATTTTATTACGTTCATATTTACGGGAAATACCTGTGCGCCCAAGTGACCTCCCCGATGATCACTTAGGCGCAGAAGTTTTCCGACTGCTTATTCTTACGCCTAGGACAGGTGTTCACTTGATGTTTGTCATCCCCACAATAGAAGCAGAGACCATTCTTCCTGCGGAACTCTCTACATTGACGGGGGGACACGGAGGCCCCGAGTTGCATAGGTATCTCCGAGTCTTCCGTGGAAGAGCGAGGCAACGGGACCTCGGGAGGCATCATGGGGGAGTCAGAGGGGAAAACACAAAACCGTTCAAGTTGTCGTTCCCTGAGACGTTGGTCAAGTCGTACCGCTAAAGCCATAACCTGGTCTAAGGAGTCAGAACAGGGATAGCTAACTAGCAGGTCTTTCAGGGCGTTCGACAGACCCAACCTAAACTGGCACCTTAAGGCAGGGTCATTCCACCGAGAAGCTACGCACCACTTCCTAAAGTCAGAGCAATACTCCTCCACAGGTCTCTTACCCTGACGTAAGGTCACCAGCTGACTCTCGGCAAAGGCAGTCCTGTCAGTCTCGTCATAAATGAGTCCGAGAGCAGAAAGAAACGGTCAATGGAGGAAAGTTCAGGGGCGTCAGGGGCCAGGGAGAAGGCCCATTCTTGGGGCCCTTCCTGGAGCCGGGACATAATTATACCCACCCGCTGGCTCTCAGAACCTGAGGAGTGGGGCTTTAAGCGAAAGTAGAGCTTACAACTCTCCCGAAAGGAGAGAAAAGTCCTCCGGTCCCCTGAGAACCGGTCAGGCAACTTGAGGTGGGGTTCAAGAGGTGAGGTGAGAGGTACAACCATGGCAGCGTCAGGCTGGTTGACCCTCTGACCTGGACCTGTAGGGAGAGACCCTGCATTTGCTGAGCCAGGGTCTCAAGGGGGTCCATAATAAAGTGAGGGACCAGGGTAGCCTAGGTATATGGGCTTGTGATTATGTAATGACAGGGGGGTAGGGAAACAGACAGTGAGCCCTAATCTACCCACCACTCAGTCCCTGCCTACTTGCAACGACCCGCCCTAGGCGACGGGGTACAACTGGGCGACGGTCCCTACACTCAGTAGGTGCACGACAGACAAACGGACAAGGGGACACAAGCAAAGCGAAATGGGGCAGTTGCCCACGGCAACACCGTGAGCAACAAGAGAGGTGAACGAGCCGAGTCAAACCAGGAATGTACGAGGTACCAAACGCAGAGCAGTAGAGTAGTCAGAAAGCCGGGGTCAGTATGAAGCAAGGTCAAATAGCTAGGAGCTGCAGCAAGGCCAAGAAACCACACGATAAAAATCACAAGCAAAGGAGGAACAGGAAAGGCAGGTATAAATAGACAGAGGGCGGAACTAGCTCCGTCTGGCCAGGCTGCGATAGGCTCTCCCACTCCTAAGAATGTCATCCTGAGTGGTGGAAGATGGAGTCAGTCTCAGAGACATATAACCAGGTGCAGACTGATTACCAATGGGCATATACACAGAAGCTGTGCCTGGCAGATCCTTTACAGGAAGCAAGATTTTATTAGGCTTCATGTTTGCGGGATATACCTGTGCGCCCAAGCGACCTCCTCACTTAGGCGCGGAAGTTTTCCGGCTGCTTATTCTTGCGCCTGGGAAAGGAGTTCAATAGATGCTTGTCATCCCCACAGTAGAAGCAGAGACCATTTTTTCTGCGGAAATCTCTACGTTGTTGGGGAGACACGGAGGCCAGAGGTAAAGGCACCAGAACGTTTAAGTCGTCGTTCCCTGAGACGTCAGTCAAGACGTACAGCTAAAGCCATAGCCTGATTTAGAGAGTCTGAAGTGGGATAGCAAACTAACAGGTCTTTCAGGGCGTTCGACAGACCCAATCTAAACTAGCACCTCAAGGCAGGGTCATTCTACTGAGAAGCTGCACACCACTTACTAAAGTCAGAACAGTACTCGTCAACGGGTCTCTTACCCTGACGTAAGGTCACCAGCTGACTCTCGGCAAAGGCAGTCTTGTCAGTCTCGTCATAGATGAGCCCGAGAGCAGAAAAAAAAAGGTCAACAGAAGAAAGTTCAGGGGCGTCAGGAGCCAAGGAGAAGGCCAATTCCTGGGGGCCGTCCTGGAGCCGGGACCTAATTATACCCACTCGTTGGCTCTCAGAACCTGAAGAGTGGGGTGTTAATTGGAAATAGAGTCTACAACTCTCCCGAAAAGAGAAAAAAAGTATTCCGGTCCCCTGAGAACTGGTAAGGCAACTTGAGGTGGGGTTCAAGAGGTGAGGTGAAGGGCACTACCTGGGTAGCATCACGCTGGTTGAACCTCTGAGCCAGGTCTTGGACCTGTAGGGAGAGACCCTGCATTTGCTTAGCCAGGGCCTCAAGGGGGTCCATAGTAGAGTAAGGGACCAGGGTAAGAAAAGGTATAGGGCCTGAAATTATGTAATTAAACGGGGTAGGGAGATGGACAGGTGAGCCCTAATCTACCTGCAACTCAGTCCCTGCCTACTTGCACGGCCCGTCCTGCAGCGGTCAATAAGGTAAATAGCAAGAATCGCAGAGCCAGGAAACCAGACAATCACAGGCAAGGAACATGCTGCAAGTGAGGGTAAACATAGACAAAGGGCGGGAGCTAGAACCGTCAGGCCAGGCTGTGATAGGTTCTCCCTCTCCTCAGCCTGCCAGCCTGAGTGGTAACAGATCGCGTCACTCTAGCAGACCTTGGAGCTGATGAAGGCTGATTAACCCCGGGCGTCGACACAGAACCTGTATCTGGCAAATCCTTTACACATAGTCTTAGGCTGGATTCACACAAGCACATTACATCCGTAATGGACGGAACGTATTTCGGCCGCAAGTCCCGGACCGAACACACTGCAGGGAGTCGGGCTCCTAGCATCATAGTTATGTACGACGATAGGAGTGCCTGCCTCTCCGTGGAACTACTGTCCTGTACTGAAAACATGATTATAGTACGGGACAGTTGTCCTGCAGCGAGGCAGGGACTCCTAGCATCGTACATAACTATGATGCTAGGAGCCCGGCTAACTGCACTGTGTTCGGTCCGGGACTTGCGGTCAAAATACGTTCCATCCTTTACGGATGTATCATGGTCGTGTGAACCCAGCCTTAGGGTTCACACGCAAAGTAAAAAATGGCTGAAAATTACAGAGAACACAGCCTTTGATTTACAGACGTTTTTGAAGTTGAAGAAGTTTTTTGAGGTGTTTAGTTCTAGATGTTTTTGGAGCTGTTTTTCCATTGACACAATGAAAAACATCTCCAAAAACAGCTCAAGAAGTGACATGCTCCTTCTTTTTACGTGCCGTTTTAAAATACAATAGGCAGATGTTTGTAGGCAATGGGCTACCGATTTTTCAGTCGTATTTGAAGGCGTTTACACCCCGAAATACGCCTGAAAACACAGAGTGTGAATATACCCTTAAAGATACACTGTCTCAGATATATATATCTTTTTAGTTTGTTTTTTAGGGGGGTGGGCAAAACATGTCTTGTGGAACAAGACAGTCTGATTGGACAGTCTGATTAGTGGGGGAGATACGGGGTCTGGCTTAGGCCTTTTGTTACACACTCAATGTAAAATTGTACACTAGCTCGGAGCTGGCATTTATTTCTGCTTTACATTACGCCCGTTATTGGCGTAAATGATAGTAAAATTGTCGCCCCTTTCCGCAAAGCACCACACACTTTTCAAAAAAGCGCCAAAGGCAACGTATACTGACCAAAAACTTTCCCGCAAATTGCGACTTTTGTGACTTTTCTATGCCAGATTAGTGGCTTAGCAAGGTTAATAAATTCTCCTCTAAGGCTACAGACAGTAATACAATATTTTAATGCAAGGATCTGTACACTCAGTGTCTGACTGAGGTACCTTGGACCCACCAAAGGAAATAATTCTTGGGGGTCTACACTTCAACTATATAGAAATAATGTGAACACTCTTAATTGGGTACTAAAAACGTGTCGTGTGTAGTAAAACAAAGACCAATATTCCCACCATATAGTGACAGATATCAGTCCTACACAGGCTTTCTGCACACCATATACTCTACCGTTCAAAAGTTTAGTGTCACTTAGAAATGTCCTTATTTTTGAAAGAAAAGCACAGATTTTTTCAATGAAGATAACATTAAATTAATCAGAAATCCACTCTATACATTGTTAATGTGGTAAATGACTATTCTAGCTGCAAACGCCTGGTTTTTAATGCAATATCTACATAGGTGTATAGAGGCCCATTTCCAGCAACCATCACTCCAGTGTTCTAATGGTACACTGTGTTTGCTAACTGTGTTAGGACGGATTTACACGAGCGTGTGCGTTTTGCGCACGCAAAAAACGCGGAGTTTTGCATGCACAAAAGGCACTTAACAGCTCCGTGTGTCATGTACATATGGTGCGGGGCTGCGTGCCATCATTATGACACTCCGCTTGGATGTTTGTAAACAGAAAAGCATGTGGTGCTTTTCTGTTTATATTCATTATTTTACTGCGGTTGCGCGAATAACACGCGTCCCACGGAAGTGCTTCCGTGCAGCGTGCGTGATTTTCACGCACCCATTGACTTCAATGGGTGCATGATGCACGAAAAACGCCGAAATATAGGACATGTCGTGAGTTTTACGCAGCGGACTCACTCTGCGCAAAAATCACGGACAGTCTGCACTGCCCCATAGACTTGCATAGGTCCATGCCACACGCATGAAAAACACGCGGGTGGCACGGACGTATTACACGTTCGTGTAAATCCGCCCTTAGAAGGCTAATGGATGATTAGAAACCACTTGATAACCCTTGTGCAATTATGTTAGCACCGCTGTAAACAGTTTTGCTGTTTAGAGGAGCTATAGAACTGACCTTCCTTTGAGCTAGTTGAGAATCTGGAGCATTACATTTGTGGGTTCGAATAAACTCTCCAAATGGCTAGAAAAAGAGAGCTTTCATGTGAAACTCGACAGTCTATTCTTGTTCTTAGAAATGAAGGCTGTTGAATGCGAGAAATTGCCAAGAAACTGAAGATTTCCTACAACGGTGTGTACTACTCCCTTCAGAGGACAGCACAAACAGGCTCTAACCAGAGTAGAAAGAGAAGTGGGAGGCCCCGCTGCACAACTGAGCAACAAGACAAGTACATTAGAGTCTCTAGTTTGAGAAATAGACGCCTCACAGGTCCTCAACTGGCAGCTTCATTAAAACACTGTGTAATCATTTATATACTAACTGTTTAACTGAAAAAAAATAAAAAAAATTCCTAGCGACACATTCCCTTTAATACTGGCGTTTCATACACCAGTCCTATTAACCAGTTTGCTGGAGTAAGATGCAACACATTTATTAACAGGCGAACGACTCTTAATAAATGTGTCGCATGTTTTAGCTGCAACGCGGCCTGTCATCAGTACTTTCTACGTGCTGCGGCCTGCTGTACATTTAAAGTACATTTTTAAAATGTATTTTATTGTCTGATTGGGGGGGGGCAAACAGTCTGATTGGGGGGGAGGTATGGGTCTGGCACGGACCTTTGCCTTGTTACGCCCCCCAGAGATAAATCTGGGCCGCATTATACATATAGATTTCTGCTATAATTGACATCAATTACTGGCGTAAATTATAGTAAAATTGTTGGCCATTTCTGCTAAGCCACGCTCATTTTTTACCCCAAAAAATTTAGACATTTGCGCATTTTGTGAATTTTCTACGCTAGTAAACTGTTGTAGAAAGGTTAATATATTCCCCCCAAAGGCTACAGACCGTAATACAATATCTTAATGTAAGGATGTGTACACTTAATTGTGCAGCAACGCTTGTTGTCTCCATTCTATGTCAGTGTGGGAAGTAGATGTCCGGCCTTATGATTTTGTGATATGTGATAGACCCAGAATCCCAATCACCAAACCAAAGAATGCAAAATAAAGACACAAAACATTATAATTGGGTGTTAAATGGTCAAAACTTTTATTATATTATATGACCAAACCCAAAATGGCAAACCTCCGACTCACGAAGAGTCACCCTCCAGCACGCAGGAAAGGAAAAACCCCCTGTGGGGGAAACCTCTAGGGAAACCATGGCTGGAGGATTGCCCTTCCTCTGGGCTTAGAAGGTGCCAAAATATCATTTGTAACAGAATTTGTACGTTTTCTCAGATTTTCAAGGAAAGACAATACAATGAACGAACGACATAAAACACATAAATCGGCTGATCTGGTTGGCTAGGCGGATGTCTCTCTTCCTGGGCACCCATTAAAATGAATGGGTGATCCACGGATGAGACGGGTCCTCCAGATGCCTCCTTGTAGCACCTGTCTCCGCTCTGGCTAATAGAGGGGGATCTCCTGCTGGAAACCCCCCTCTATTACAGACAACCCGTATGAAGAGGATGGCATCACTGTGATGAAGAAGTGGTCTGGGGTGAAGGGTTTCCCTGCTAGAACCTCCAAATTACATCAGGTCGGTATTGGTGGGGAAGTCAAGCTCAAGGTCCTCAGTCCCATCCAATATGGCGCTGAATGTGGCAGTAAAACCTTCTAATATGGAATCTTCTTTATGTCATAAACATTTGTATTTATGACATCAGCGCATTCATCATCATTACTACAGGAGTTTATTACCACTGCACAACTCATACATTGTGACGTCACCCACAGTGGTCTGAAGTGTTAACCCTTTACTGACTGGCAGTGTACTTACCACAGAGGCCATAAAGCTGAATAGAACATATCAGCGGCCATAAAGGAAAAGGGATAATGCAGGGAGCATCTCCGCACAAGAACAATCCATGACAAAGGGTTGTCCAGGATGAGAGAACTTGTCTGCTTTCTCCAAAAACCAGCACCACACCTGTCCATAGGTTGTGTGTGGTACTACAGCTCATTACCATTCACTTCAATGGAGCTAACCTGCAATACCAGATACAACCTGTGGATAGGTGTGGTGCTGTTTTTGGAAGAAAGCAGCCATATTTTTCTAATCCTGCACAGCCCCTGTTAGAAATAGTTCAAAAAAAGGGGGAGAAAAGAAATTAAAAAAAGGTAAAAAGAGGAACTCTGAGGTAAAAGAAATCAAACTAGACTGAAAGGAGTCTGCTGGAGGTGCCAGATGGAAAGACAGATTTCTGCTATGGGGACCAGATTAGTTGAAATGTATCTTGAATGGGGGGCTTCAGAGAGTGGGTTTTAACCCCTTCCCGCCCTATGAAGTGCTGTTGCATTGAAAAACTATGCAGTTCATCTTCGAATGCAGCGTCACAAAAACAAATTATTTTGTAAAAAATAAAACGATATAAATTTGGTATCGCCATAATCGTAACGACCCGCAGAATCAAGATATCATGCAATTCATGCCGCCCGATGAACACTGTAAAATCAAAACAGAAATGGCGGAATTACAGGTTTTTTTTTCAATTCACCCCACAAAATGTAGGTTTTTAAAAAAAAAAAAAATGAATACATTATATGGTACATTAGTCCGCAGGGTAAATTCCACATAAACAGCGCCATTCATCGGTTAAAGAGGCTCTGTCACCAGATTTTGCAACCCCTATCTGCTATTGCAGCAGATCGGCGCTGCAATGTAGATTACAGTAACGTTTTTATTTTTAAAAAAACGAGCATTTTTGGTCAAGTTATGACCATTTTTGTAGTTATGCAAATGAGGCTTGCAAAAGTCCAAGTGGGTGTGTTTAAAAGTAAAAGTCCAAGTGGGCGTGTATTATGTGCGTACATCGGGGCATTTTTACTTCTTTTACTAGCTGGGCGTTGTGTATAGAAGTATCATCCACTTCTCTTCACAACGCCCAGCTTCTGGCAGTGTAGACACAGCCGTGTTCTCGAGAGATCACGCTGTGACGTCACTCACAGGTCCTGTCAGACGAGCGAGGACACCGGCACCAGAGGCTACAGTTGATTCTGCAGGAGCATCAGCGTTTGCAGGTAAGTCGATGTAGCTACTTACCTGCAAACGCTGATGCTGCTGCAGAATCAACTGAAGCCTCTGGTGCCTATGTGGCCGACACGATGCAGGACCTGTGAGTGACGTCACAGATCTGCACTGTCAGAAGCTGGGCGTTCTGAAGAGAAGAGGATGTTACTTCTCATCAGAACGCCCAGCTAGTAAAAGTATTAAAAACGCCCCGATGTACGCACATAATACACGCCCACTTGGACTTTTACTTTTAAACACACCCACTTGGACTTTTGCAAGCCTCATTTGCATAACTACAAAAATGGTCATAACTTGGCCAAAAATGCTCGGTTTTTAAAAATAAAAACGTTACTGTAATCTACATTGCAGCGCCTATCACATGCAATAGCAGATAGGGGTTGCAAAATCTGGTGACAGAGCCTCTTTAACTGTTTAAATGATACCAGTTCAAGTGACTTTTTTCGAAAAACACCATAAGAAATGTTTTCACAATTCACCTTCTAATTGGGCCTAGCATGTGTGATACTGTCTGCTAAGCCGTTGTATCTAAGCATATTATATGTGATACTGTTTGATGAGCCGCTGTCTCCTATCAAGTAGCAGAGCTATCAGGTGACATAGTCTTAGGGTTCACACGCAAAGTAAAAAATGGCTGAAGATTACAGAGCTGTTTTCAGAGAACACAGCCTTTGATTTACAGCCGTTTTTGAAGCTGGAAACGTTTTTTTGAGGTGTTTTTTCTAGATGTTTTTGGAGCTGTTTTTCCATTGACACAATGAAAAAATCTCCAAAAACGGCTCAAGAAGTGACATGCTCCTTGTTTTTACATGCCTTTTTAAAATACTATAGGCAGATGTTTGTAGGCATTGGGCTACCGATTTTTCAGTCGTATTTGAAGGCGTTTACGCCCCGAAATACGCCTGAAAACACAGCGCGTGAATATACCCTTATAGATACGCTGCACAGATATATATATCTTTTTTTTTTTTTTAGGGGGGTGGGCAAAACACATGTCTTGTGGAACAAGACAGTCTGATTAGTGGGGGAGATACGGGGTCTGGCTTTGGCCTTTTGTTACACACTCAATGTAAAATTGTACACTAACTCGGAGCTGACGTTGATTTCTGCTTAAGGGTATGTTCACACGATGAGAGGCATTTACGTGTGAAAAGACAGACTGTTTACAGCTGCCTCGTTTTACACGTAAATGCTCCTCCTCGCAATTTACGAGGCGTCTGAGACGCTCTGAGACGCTCGTAAATCTTGAGCTGTGCTTCATTGAGTTCAATGAAGAACAGCTCAAATTACGTGGCAAAGAAGTGCCCTGCACTTCTTTGCCGAGGCAGTCCATTTACGTGTCGTCGTTTGACAGCTGTCAAACAACGACGCGTAAATTACATGTTGTCTGCACAGTACGTCGGCAAACCCATTCAAATGAATGGGCAGATGTTTGCCGACGTATTGCAGCCCTATTTTCAGACGTAAAACGAGGCATAATACGCCTCGTTTACGTCTGAAAATAGGTTGTGTGAACCCAGCCTTACATTACGCCCGTTATGATAGTAAAATTGTCTGCCCTTTCTGCCAAGCTTTACACACTTTTCAAAAAGTGCCAAGCGCAGCATAAACTGCCCAAAAACTTTACCCGCACTTTTGGGACTTTTCTATGCCAGATAAGAGGCTTAGCAAGGGTAATAAATTCTCCTCTAAGGCTACAGACAGTAATACAATATCTTAATGCAAGGATCTGTACACTCAGTGTTTGACTGAGGTACCTTGGACCCACCAAAGGAAATAATTCTTGGGGGTCTACCGTTCAACTATATAGAAATAATTTGAACACTCTTGATTGTGTGCTAAAAACGTGTGTAGTAAAACAAAGACCAATATTCCCACCATATTGTGACAGATATCAGTCCTACACAGGCATTCTGCAGACCATATAAGTGAATACAGTGCAATGAAATTCAGTGACTCACAGGTGACCTCTTCTCAGATTGGAGTCGTTCACGTTCTCTTTTCTTCTTCATCCGGCCCAGAACGCCATGATGACTTCTTCCAGTCTTCTTCATCTCCAATGCCCAAGCGCGAACCACAAGTTACGTCATGAAAGTGTTGATGTAACCTAGATACCACGTGTAATGACGGGGTAGGGAGACAGACAGGTGAGCCCTAATCTACCCGCCACTCAGTCCCTGCCTACTTGCATGGCGCGTCCTAGGCGACGGCGTACAACTGGGCGACGGTCTCTACGCTCAATATGTGCACGACAGACAAACAGACAAGGCCCACGGCAAGACAGTGAGCAACAGGCGTAGTGAACGAGCCAAGTCAAACCAGGAGTGTACGAGGTACCAAACGCAGAGCAGGAGCGTAGTCAGTAAAGCAAGGGTCAAAATGAAGCAAGGTCAATAATAATAGCAGGAGCAGCAGAGCCAGGAAACAGGAAAGAATCACAGGCAAAGACAAGCAGGAAATGAAGGTATAAATAGACTGAGGGCGGGAGCTAGAACCATCTGGCCAGGCTGTGATAGGTTCTCCCACTCCTGAGCCTACCACCCCTAGTGGTAGCAGATCGAGTCACTCTATCAGACCTAGGAGCAGGTGCAGACTGATTAACCACGGGCGTCGACACAGAAGCTGTGTCTGGCAGATCCTTTACAGTACCCCCCTTTTATGAGGGGCCACTGGACCCTTTCTAGGTGGACCTGGCTTATTGGAGAACCGAAGATGGAACCTCCTGAGCAATACCCCAGCGTGAACATCCCGGGCGGGTACCCAAGTGCTCTCCTCAGGCCCATATTCTCTCCAGTGGACCAGGTACTGGAGGGAGCCTTGGACCATCCTGCTGTCCACAATCTTGGCCACCTCGAATTCTACCCCTTCAGTGGTGAGAACAGGGACCGGAGGTTTCCTCGAGGTAGCCAAGGATGGGGAGCAGCGTTTCAGGGGGTAACTCCAGTCGGAAGGAGACAGGGTTAAGGACCTCAATGACCTTGTACGGCCCTATATACCGGGGAGAAATTTTTTGGGACGGAACATTAAGGCGCAAATTTTTTGAAGACAGCCACACCAGATCCCTGACCACAAACAAGGGGTTAGCAGAACGTCTTCTATCTGCCTGAGTCTTTTGTATGCTCTGGAACGCCTCTAGGTTCTTCTGAACCTGGGCCCAGACTGTGCACAGTTCCCGATGAACGACATCTACCTCGGGATTGTTGGAACCACCAGGTGAAACGGAGGAGCACCGTGGATTAAACCCAAAATTACAGAAAAAGGGGGAGACCCCTCACAAGTTACAGACCCGGTTATTAAGGGAAAATTCGGCGAGTGAAATGAAGGAGACCCAATCATATTGACAGTCAGAGATAAAACACCTTAAATATTGTTCTAGAGACTGATTAGTCCTCTCGGTTTGGCCATTAGTAGAGATGAGCGAAACGGGACAACCGAACCCGGTATCGGTCCGAACATCCGGAAAAGTTTGGTTCGTAGCGAATCCGAACTTCACCGGGTTCGGCCGAACCCGTTTTGACCGAACCCGGTCAAAAATATTATACAAATCGGCAGCCACTTGTCTCTATCAATCACTGATAAAGAAAAGAGGCTGCTGATTAAAAATAAAATAAAAAGCATTTTCTACGTACCCGGTCGTTGTCTTGGTGACGAGTCCCTCTTCTTCCTCCAGTCCGACCTTCTTTTCTGACGCGGCAGCCTGTGATTGGCTGCAGAGGCCTCTGCAGCCTGTGATTGGCTGCAGCGGTCACATGGGCTGTAACGTCACCCAGGAATGTCGGGCCGGATGTCGAGAGGGACGCGTCACCAAGGCAACGGCCAGGAGACCGGACTGGAGGAAGCAGAAAGTTCTCGGTAAGTATGAACGTCTTTTTTTTTTACAGGTTACTCTATATTGTGATCGGTAGTCACTGTCCAGGGTGCTGAAACAGTTACTGCCGATCAGTTAACTCTTTCAGCACCCTGGACAGTGACTATTTACTGATGTCGCCTAGCAACGCTGCCGTAATGACGGGTGCACACATGTAGCCACCCGTCACTACGGGGCCTCATGCACACGACCGTAAAAACACCCGTTATTACGGGTCGTAATTACGACCCGAAATAGCGGGCCCTAAGACTTCTGTTAGCTCCTCTCCTGAAATACTCTGTGCTGCTGTGAACTCTGCTCTTACCATTACGTAGCTCAGTCTGTTACCTCTCCTCCACTCCTGTCCTCAATAACACCTTCACATGATTGGCAAGTCACCACCCCGCACAAGAACCGCACGCTCATCTCCTGAAATACTCTGTGCTGCTGTGAACTCTGCTTTTACCATTACGTGGTGACTTGCCAATCATATGAAGGTGTTATAGAGGACAGGAGTGGAGGAGAGGTAACAGACTGAGAGCTACGTAATGGTAAGAGCAGAGTTCACAGCAGCACTAAATCTGCACGCTCATCTCCTGAAATACTCTGTGCTGCCTTAAACTCTATGGACAGGTCAGGATCCTGTCTCTTTTAAATGCTGCACTGTAGCGCAGCCTTATATAGTGGATCGAGCGTGTTCCCCAGCAGCATTTAAAAGAAACAGGATCCTGACCTGTCCACAGATTTTAAGGCAGCGCAGCACAGAGTATTTCAGGAGAAGAGCGTGTGATTGGCTGCAGAGGCCGCTGCAGCCTGTGATTGGCCGCAGAGGCGGTCACGTGGGATGAAGCGTCGTCCCTGGAGGCCGGCCTTCTGACGTCATCCTGACGTGCGTGACCGCCACTACAGCCTGTGATTGGCTGCAGCGGCGACATGGATGAAACGTCATCGCTGGAGGCCGGACAGGAGGAATGTAAGTATGAACGTATTTTTTATTTTTTTTAATTACATTAAAATTGTATTTTCCGCGCGCCGAGCATGTACTGTGAAGGTTGCTGAAAGAGTTAGTGCAGCCCATTAACTCTATCAGCACCCTGGACAGTACCATGCTCGGCGCACGGAAATTACAGGTTCGGTCCGAACTAGTTCGGTCCGAATCAAGCTTTTTTGTGAAATTCGGCGAACTAGCCGAACCGAACTTTTCATAAGTTCGCTCATCTCTAGCCATTCGTTTCAGGATGGAAGGCCGAGGAGAAGGACAGATCAATCTCCAACTTTTTACAGAAAGCTCTCCAAAACAATGAAACAAATTGGACCCCTCTGTCAGAAAGAATATTGACAGGAACCCCATGGAGACGCAGGATGTGTTTGACAAACAAGGTAGCTAACGTCTTAGCATTGGGTAGTTTCTTGAGGGGCACAAAGTGGCACATCTTACTGAAGCGGTCTACTACAACCAACACCACCGACTTGCCTTGAGATGGAGGCAGATCGGTGATAAAATCCATGGAGATATGGGTCCAAGGTCTCTGGGGAATGGGCAAAGAGCATAGTAAGCCCGCTGGTCGGGACCTGGGAGTGTTGGACTTAGCACAAATTTCACAAGCGGCGACGTATGCCTTAACGTCTTTAGGCAACCCAGGCCACCAATAGTTTCTAGCAATGAGGTGCTTGGTACCCAGGATGCCTGGATGCCCAGATAGTGCGGAGTCATGATTTTCTCTAAGTACCCTTAGCCGGAATTGCAGGGGAACAAACAGCTTGTTCTCAGGAAGGTTCCCGGGAGCTGAACCTTGATCAGCCGCAATTTCGGAGACTAAGTCAGAATCAACAGAGGAAATGATTATACCTGGGGGCAAAACACAAGCAGGATCTTCCTCCGAAGGAGGGCTGGCCATGAAGCTACGCGACAGAGCATCATCTTTAATATTTTTAGACCCAGCCCTATAGGTGACCAAAAAGTTGAATCTAGTAAAAAACAACGCCCATCGAGCTTGTGTCGGGTTTAGCCTCCGGGCAGATTCTAGGAAAACCAGCTTCTTGTGGTTGGTAAGGACCGTTACATGGTGCCTAGCCCCCTCCAGGAAGTGGCGCCACTCTTCAAATGCCCATTTAATGGCTAAGAGTTTGCGGTTGCCAATGTCATACTTACTCTCAGTGGGCGAGAACTTCCTGGAGAAGTAGGCACAGGGACGGAGATGGGTGAGGGACCTGGTACCCTGGGACAAGACAACACCCACTCCCACCTCGGAGGCGTCAACTTCCACGATGAATGGCTCTATTTGGTTAGGCTGAATCAGCACTGGGGCCGACATAAAGCTCTTCTTAAGGACCTCAAAAGCCTGGACGGCCTCCGGAGGCCAGTGGAGGAGATCAGCACCTTTGCGAGTAAGATCCGTAAGAGGCTTAGCGATGACCGAGAAGTTAGCAATAAATATCCTGTAATAATTAGCAAACCCCAGGAAGCACTGTAACGCCTTCAGGGAGGCAGGTTGGACCCATTCAGCCACAGCCTGAACCTTGGCAGGGTCCATGCGGAATTCATTAGGAGTGAGGATTTGACCCAAAAATGGTATCTCCTGCACCCCAAACACACATTTTTTGGTTTTAGCAAAGAGTTTGTTTTCTCGAAGGGCCTGGAGCACCTTCCTGACATGCTCAATGTGGGAGGAACAGTCCTTGGAAAACACAAGTATGTCATCAAGGTACACTACAAGAAATACCCCAGGTAGTCTCTTAAAATCTCATTTATGAAATTCTGGAAGACCGCGGGAGCATTACACACAGTGCCGCACCTACCATGAGGCGAGGTGAGCCGACAGCCTCAGGCGGCGCAGCCTAGCTGAAAGTGGGGGGCGGCATTTTGAGCCAAAGCCAGACTGGACCGGGGGAAGGGGATTATTTAACTTAGCAGACATGGCTGTCTGTGAGAACACTCCTGCTCCTCTCTGACGCTGTATGCAGCACGCGCCACCAGAGAGGAGCAGGTCTGCAGGAGGAGCTATCCTCTCCTCAAGCAAGTTACGAGATGCATGAGGTGAGCGGTGGACTTCTGTGAATACAAGCTACGTCCTCTCCCTCTCTCTCCCTTTCGTCTGAAGCAGTCGGGGCAGAGGAGAGGGGGAGGGGAGAGTTCACAGCCTCAGCGTCTGCAGAGAGGAAGCTCCGTGTCTAGTCCTCCCCTGTGTCCCCTTGCTTCCCTCTCCTGTGCCCTCCTCCTCTCCTGTGTCACTCTCCTGTGTCCCCTTGCTTCCCTCTCCTCTGCCCCCCTCCTCTCGTGTGCTGTGTCCCCCTATTCTTCTAACAAACCAGCTACTTCTGCAGCCTGTTATATCTGCTGTCCTGGGATGGGGCATGTTGTAAAGCCCCTGCTGCTTCAAGAGTGTGTGTATGAGTGTGTAAATGTTTGTGTGTGTGTGTATATATATATATATATATATATATATATATATATATATGATTCACGTCTATATATGAGACTGTCTGCAATAGAGATCCTACATAGAAGGTAAGTGTGTGTATGAGTGTGTAAATGAGTGTGTGTGTGTGTGTATGTGTGTGTGTATATATATATATATATATATATAATCTGGGTGTATTTGGATATATATGATTCTTGTGTCCATATGATACTGTAAGGACATTCACACATTGTAGTTTTGCAGCAATAATTTTGAAACTGTTTTTGCTGTGCTTTTGTGTAAATAGTGGGAAAACTGATGTGTAGAGTATATAGTGTATATACTGGTATTGTGTGTGTAGACTGTGTAGCAGTATTGTGCGTAGTGTATGTTGCAGCATTATAGGCAGTGGCGTAGCTATAGGGGTCGCAATTGCAACCGGGCCCTGAAGTCAGGGGGGCCCGCAGCCCCCCGCACCACATCAATAAAAAGTTAATATAGTAACTCGGGCCGCGGGCCCCTGTTACTATAATAACTGACAGTACTTACCCTCCTGGTTCCGGAGCGCAGTGGAAGTCCTGACGTCACAGCGCTATGCGCCGCGCACAACATCGTGATCCTGGATAGAGTTATGACAGAGCTTCCGCCGCGGCTGAAGAGGAGGGTAAGATTAATATCCCTGTCTGCTGAAGCTGATTGGCGGGGTCCGACACGCAGTGTTCGTACGAGAGCTGCTTCCCCTTCATTACGGTCACTTGATTCAGGTCACACAGTGAATCTGTGTCGGCGATTCACAGTGTGAGCTAGTAAGGGAAATGAAGGGGAAGCAGCTCTCGTACGAGTGCTGCGGCCCCTTCAAAACAGCTGATTGGCGGGTCCCGGGAGACAAACCCTGACACATCAGCTATTGATGGCCATCAATGTTTAGGGACTGGACAAGTCCTTTAAGCCTACGATGTAGCAGGCTTTGAGGGCCCATGAGACAGGATCACAGATTGTGTGATGCTGTCTGCTGGGCTCTGTATCTAAGCCAATCACATTGTAGGCTTAGATACATGGCCCATGTGTGATCCTGTCTGATGGGCCCTATATTACTGTATAAGATTACTGTCTGCTTGACCCTGTATCTAAGCCTACCTTGTGGTAGGCTTAGATACAGGATCCCACAGACAGTATCACACATGGGCCCTGTATCTAAGCCTAACACATGTGTTACTAATCATTTTTTGTGTGTTTTCTTACACAAGATTTTAGATTCCAGGACTACTTCGATGACGGCTTTTTTTATTATCAAAAAAAGGTTAATGATGGTTGTGTGATTTATTTTTATTTCAATAAAATATTTTTTCTATGTCTTTGTGTTTTTTTTTAAACTTTATTACTACCGCCTTCGTAATGGCCGCCGGCTGAATGACCGCGTCCATTGCTAAGGCGGGCCTTAGTGTTAGCCGGTGCAGAGGCTAACACTAACCCCCTTTATTACCCCGGTACCCACCGCCACCAGGGGTGCTGGGAAGATCCGGATACGATCCAGTACTTGACCATCTGTAGTGATGGTCGGGCAATGGGGCGGCCACAGGCTGGGGAAGGCCTTATACAGTGGCCTTATTATCCTGGTAATGCTAGGTTGCTGCTGCTTTATTGTATCTAGCTGGTTATGAAAAATGGGGGGGACCCCATGTCATTTAAAAAAAAAAAAATACAAAATAATTGGAAAGAACGATGTGGGGTCCCCCTAATTTTCATAACCAGCCAAATGCAACACAGCAGCGGCAGGCAGCATTACCAGGGTGGTAGGGGCCACTGTTTTTGGCCTTCCCCAGCCTAATACTACCATCCTGCGGCCGCCCCGGTGTCTGACCGTCACTGCAGATTGTCGGGTACTGGTTCGTACCCGGCTCTTCCCAGCACCCCTGGTGGCGGTGGGTACCGGGCTAATAATGGGGGTTAGTGTTAGCCTCTGCACCTGCTAACATTAAGCCCCGCCTTAGTAATGGAGGTTGTCAATCATCCAGCGGCCATTACTAAGGCGGTAATAATAAAGTTTAAAAAAGTACAAGCACATAGAAAAAATATTTTATTGAAACAAAAAAACACAACCCCCATTAACCATTTTATTGAGAATAAAAAAACACTGTCATTGAAGTTGTCCTCGAATCCGACCTAGTCCAACAACCGAACTTGTAAAAAAACACAAATACACAAAAATAATTAGTAACACATAAAAAAGCAAAACAATTATTATTCTTACCTTTCCTGGGTCCAGCGCTGGAGCCGCAATGTCAGCGTGCAGGGCCATGTATCTAATCCAATCATGTGTGATATTGTCTGTTGAGCCACTGTATCTAATCCTATCATGTGTGATACTGTCTTCTCAGCCACAGTATCTAAGGCTGGGTTCACACGACCTATTTTCAGACGTTAACGAGGCGTATTATGCCTCGTTTTACGTCTGAAAATAGGGCTACAATACGTCGGCAAACATCTGCCCATTCATTTGAATGGTTTTGCCCACGTACTGTGCAGACAACCTGTCATTTACGCGTCATCGTTTGACAGCTGTCAAACGACGACGCGTAAAAATACAGCCTCGTCAAAAGAAGTGCAGGACACTTCTTTCAGATGTAATCTGAGGCGTTCTTCATTGAAGTTAATGAAGCACCGCTCAAAATTTACTTCTGTCAGAGAAGCCTCGCAAAATGCGAGGAGGAGCAATTATGGCTGAAACGAGGCAGCTGTTTTCTCCTTGAAAACAGTCTGTCATTTCAGACGTAAAAGCCTGCTACCGTGTGCACATACCCTTATCCTATCATGTGTGATACTGTCTGCTGAGCCGCTGTATCTAATTCTATCATGTGTGATACTGTCTGCTGAGCTGCTGTATCTAATCCTATCATGTGTGATACGGTCTGCTGAGCCACTGTATCTAATACCATCATGTGTGATACTGTCTGCTGGGCCCTATCTCTAATCCTATTATGTGTAATACTGTCTGCTGAGCCATTGTATCTAATCCTATCATGTGTGATACTGTCTGCTGAGCCATTGTATCTAATCCTATCATGTGTGATACTGTCTGCTGGGCCACAGTATCTAATCCTATCATGTGTGATACTATCTGCTGAGCCACTGTATCTAATCCTATCATGTGTGATACTGTCTGCTGAGCCACTGTATCTAATCCCATTATGTGTGATACTGTCTGCTAAGCTACTCTATCTAATCCTATCATGTGTGATACTGTCTGCTGAGCCACTGTGTCTAATCCTATCATGTGTGATACTGTCAGCTGAGCCACTGTATCTAATCCTATCATGTGTGATACTGTCTGCTGAGCTGTGTATCTAATCCTATCATGTGTGATACTGTCTGCTCAGCTACTGTATCTAATCTCATCATGTGTGATACTGTCTGCTGAGCTGTGTATCTTATCCTATCATGTGTGATACTGTCTGCTGAGCCCTGTATCTAATCCTATCATGTGTGATACTCTGCTGAGCTGTGTATCTAATCCTATCATGTGTGATACTGTCTGCTGAGCTGTGTGTCTAATCCTATCATGTGTGATACTGTCAGCTGAGCCACTGTATCTAATCCTATCATGTGTGATACTGTCTGCTGAGCTGTGTATCTAATCCTATCATGTGTGATACTGTCTGCTCAGCTACTGTATCTAATCTCATCATGTGTGATACTGTCTGCTGAGCTGTGTATCTAATCCCAACATGTGTGAAACTCTGCTGGGCCTTATATCTAATCCTATCATGTGTGATACTGTCTGCTGAGCCACTGTATCTAAACCTATCATGTGTGATACTGTCAGCTGAGCCTTTGTATCTAATCCTATCATGTGTAATACTGTCTGCTGAGCTGCTGTATCTAATCCTATCATGTGTGATACTGTCTACTGAACTGTGCATCTAATCCCATCATGTGTGAAACTCTGCTGGGCCTTATATCTAATCCCATCATGTGTGATACTGTCTGCTGAGCTGTGCATCTAATCCCATCATGTGTGAAACTCTGCTGGGCCTTATATCTAATCCCATCATGTGTGATACTGTCTGCTGGGCCCTATCTCTAATCCTATTATGTGTAATACTGTCTGCTGAGCTGTGTATCTAATCCTATCATGTGTGATACTGTCTGCTGGGCCACAGTATCTAATCCTATCATGTGTGATACTGTCTGCTGAGCCACTGTATCTAATCATATCATGTGTGATACTGTCTGCTGAGCCACTGTATCTAATCCCATTATGTGTGATACTGTCTGCTGAGCTACTCTATCTAATCCTATCATGTGTGATACTGTCTGCTGAGCTGTGTATCTAATCCCATTATGTATGATACTGTCTGCTGAGCCACTGTATCTAATCCTATCATGTGTGATACTGTCTGCTGAGCCACTGTATCTAATCCTATCATGTGTGATACTGTCTGCTGAGCTGTGTATCTAATCCTATCATGTGTGATACTGTCTGCTGGGCCATGTATCCAATCCTATCATGTGTGATACTGTCTGCTGAGCCAATGTATCCTATCCATAGTTTATAGGGTCATAGTTCTATAGATTTGCTGGCTCCTATACACACACACACACACACACATTTTTTTGGGAGGACACATATATATTGGGGCTATTTCCCCTGACATTTTAAGTCCTTAGTGACGCCCCCGGCTGCTAGTGCGCATTGTCGGGTCACTTAGGAGACCCAGCGATGCAGCTGAAAGCTGCAGACTGTCGGCCATGAGAAGTTTGCGGGTGGGGGGGGACCCAATAAGAACTTTTGCATCGGGGCCCATGAGCCTTTAGCTATGCCCCTGATTACAGGTGTATGCAGTATATAGCGGTATTATATGTGAGTGTAGAATATTGCAGTTTAATAGGTGTGCAGTGAATATAATGGAACTATATGTCTACGGTTATAGCAGTATTTTTTATACAAACGATATGTAGTGGTATTATATGTGTACACACCTATAACACCGCTACATAATGTACAGAGTATAAAGTGATTTGATTCATTATACTTGCAGCATATGTTGGACTCTATATGTACAATATATGGCAGCATTATATATATATATATATATATATATATATATATATATATATATATATATACAGTACATGGGGGTATTATTCAGTCACTATGTGGTTATGGTGTGGTGGTATTATTCAGTAACATTATGGGGGTATTATTCAGTCACTATGTGGTTATGGTGTGGAGGTATTATTCAGTAACAGTATGGGGGTATCATTCAGTCACTATGTGGTTATGGTGTGGTGGTATTATTCAGTAACAGTATGGGGGTATCATTCAGTCACTATGTGGTTATGGTGTGGTGGTATTATTCAGTAACATTATGGGGGTATTATTCAGTCACTATGTGGTTATGGTGTGGAGGTATTATTCAGTATCAGTACGGGGGTATTATTCAGTCACTATGTGGTTCTGGTGTGGTGGTATTATTCAGTAACAGTATGGGGGTATCATTCAGTCACTATGTGGTTATGGTGTGGTGGTATTATTCAGTAACAGTATGGGGGTATTATTCAGTCACTATATGGTTATGGTGTGGCGGTATTATTCAGTAACAGTATGGTGGTATTATTCAGTAACAGTATGGGAGTATTATTCAGTCACTATGTGGTTATGGTGTGGTGGTATTATTCAGTATCAGTACGGGGGTATTATTCAGTCACTATGTGGTTATGGTGTGGTGGTATTATTCAGTAACAGTATGGGGGTATTATTCAGTCACTATGTGGTTATGGTGTGGCGGTGTTATTCAGTAACAGTATGAGGGTATTATTCAGTCACTATGTGGTTCTGGTGTGGTGGTATTATTCAGTAACATTATTCGGGTATTATTCAGTCACTATGTGGTTATGGTGTGGCGGTGTTATTCAGTAACAGTATGGGGGTATTATTCAGTCACTATGTGGTTATGGTGTGGCGGTATTATTCAGTATCAGTACCGGGGTATTATTCAGTCACTATGTGGTTATGGTGTGGTGGTATTATTCAGTAACAGTATGGGGGTATTATTCAGTCACTATGTGGTTATGGTGTGGCGATATTATTCAGTATCAGTACGGGGGTATTATTCAGTCACTATGTGGTTATGGTGTGGCGGTGTTATTCAGTATCAGTATGGGGGTATTATTCAGTCACTATGTGGTTATGGTGTGGGGGTGTTATTCAGTAACAGTATGGGGGTATTATTCAGTCACTATGTGGTTATGGTGTGGCGGTGTTATTCAGTATCAGTATGGCGGTATTATTCAGTCACTATGTGGTTATGGTGTGGTGGTATTATTCAGTATCAGCATGGGGGTATTATTCAGTCACTATGTGGTTATGGTGTGGTGGTATTATTCAGTAACAGTATGGGGGTATTATTCAGTCACTATGTGGTTATGGTGTGGAGGTATTATTCAGTAACAGTATGGGGGTATCATTCAGTCACTATGTGGTTATGGTGTGGTGGTATTATTCAGTAACAGTATGGGGGTATCATTCAGTCACTATGTGGTTATGGTGTGGTGGTATTATTCAGTAACATTATGGGGGTATTATTCAGTCACTATGTGGTTATGGTGTGGAGGTATTATTCAGTATCAGTACGGGGGTATTATTCAGTCACTATGTGGTTCTGGTGTGGTGGTATTATTCAGTAACAGTATGGGGGTATCATTCAGTCACTATGTGGTTATGGTGTGGTGGTATTATTCAGTAACAGTATGGGGGTATTATTCAGTCACTATATGGTTATGGTGTGGCGGTATTATTCAGTAACAGTATGGTGGTATTATTCAGTAACAGTATGGGAGTATTATTCAGTCACTATGTGGTTATGGTGTGGTGGTATTATTCAGTATCAGTACGGGGGTATTATTCAGTCACTATGTGGTTATGGTGTGGTGGTATTATTCAGTAACAGTATGGGGGTATTATTCAGTCACTATGTGGTTATGGTGTGGCGGTGTTATTCAGTAACAGTATGAGGGTATTATTCAGTCACTATGTGGTTCTGGTGTGGTGGTATTATTCAGTAACATTATTCGGGTATTATTCAGTCACTATGTGGTTATGGTGTGGCGGTGTTATTCAGTAACAGTATGGGGGTATTATTCAGTCACTATGTGGTTATGGTGTGGCGGTATTATTCAGTATCAGTACCGGGGTATTATTCAGTCACTATGTGGTTATGGTGTGGTGGTATTATTCAGTAACAGTATGGGGGTATTATTCAGTCACTATGTGGTTATGGTGTGGCGATATTATTCAGTATCAGTACGGGGGTATTATTCAGTCACTATGTGGTTATGGTGTGGCGGTGTTATTCAGTATCAGTATGGGGGTATTATTCAGTCACTATGTGGTTATGGTGTGGGGGTGTTATTCAGTAACAGTATGGGGGTATTATTCAGTCACTATGTGGTTATGGTGTGGCGGTGTTATTCAGTATCAGTATGGCGGTATTATTCAGTCACTATGTGGTTATGGTGTGGTGGTATTATTCAGTATCAGTATGGGGGTATTATTCAGTCACTATGTGGTTATGGTGTGGTGGTATTATTCAGTAACAGTATGGGGGTATTATTCAGTCACTATGTGGTTATGGTGTGGGGGTATTATTCAGTATCAGTATGGGGGTATTATTCAGTCACTATGTGGTTATGGTGTGGCGGTGTTATTCAGTAACAGTATGGGGGTATTATTCAGTCACTATGTGGTTATGGTGTGGTGGTATTATTCAGTAACAGTATGGAGGTAATATTCAGTCACTATGTGGTTATGGTGTGGCGGTGTTATTCAGTATCAGTATGGGGGTATTATTCAGTCACTATGTGGTTATGGTGTGGTGGTATTATTCAGTATCAGTATGGGGGTATTATTCAGTCACTATGTGGTTATGGTGTGGTGGTATTATTCAGTAACAGTATGGGGGTATTATGCAGTCACTATGTGGTTATGGTGTGGTGGTATTATTCAGTATCAGTATGGGGGTATTATTCAGTCACTATGTGGTTATGGTGTGGTGGTATTATTCAGTAACAGTATGGGGGTATTATTCAGTCACTATGTGGTTATGGTGTGGGGGTATTATTCAGTATCAGTATGGGGGTATTATTCAGTCACTATGTGGTTATGGTGTGGCGGTGTTATTCAGTAACAGTATGGGGGTATTATTCAGTCACTATGTGGTCATGGTGTGGTGGTATTATTCAGTAACTGTATGGGGGTATTATTCAGTCACTATGTGGTTCTGGTGTGGAGGTATTATTCAGTAACAGTGTGATGGTATTATTCAGTCACTATGTGGTTATGGTGTGGGGGTATTATTCAGTAACAGTATGATATTATTATTCAGTCACTATGAGGTTATGGTGTGGGGGTATTATTCAGTAACAGTATGGGGGTATTATTCAGTCACTATGTGGTTATGGTGTGGAGGTATTATTCAGTAACAGTATGGGGGTATTATTCAGTAACAGTATGGGGGTATTATTCAGTATCAGTATGGGGGTATTATTCAGTCACTATGTGGTTATGGTGTGGGGGTATTATTCAGTAACAGTATGGGGGTATTATTCAGTCACTATGTGGTTATGGTGTGGTGGTATTATTCAGTAACAGTATGGGGGTATTATTCAGTAACAGTATGGGGGTATTATTCAGTATCAGTATGGGGGTATTATTCAGTCACTATGTGGTTATGGTGTGGGGGTATTATTCAGTAACAGTATGGGGGTATTATTCAGTCACTATGTGGTTATGGTGTGGTGGTATTATTCAGTAACAGTATGGGGGTATTATTCAGTAACAGTATGGGGGTATTATTCAGTATCAGTATGGGGGTATTATTCAGTCACTATGTGGTTATGGTGTGGGGGTATTATTCAGTAACAGTATGGGGGTATTATTCAGTCACTATGTGGTTATGGTGTGGTGGTATTATATAGTAACAGTATGGGGGTATTATTCAGTAACAGTATGGGGGTATTATTCAGTATCAGTATGGGGGTATTATTCAGTCACTATGTGGTTATGGTGTGGGGGTATTATTAAGTAACAGTATGGGGGTATTATTCAGTCACTATGTGGTTATGGTGTGGTGGTATTATTCAGTACAGTATGGGGGTATTATTCAGTCACTGTGGTTATGGTGTGACAGTATTATTCAGTAACAGTATGGGGTATTATTCAGTCACTATGTGGTTATGGTGTGGCAGTATTATTCAGTAACTGTATGGAGGTAATATTCAGTCACTATGTGGTTATGGTGTGGCGGTGTTATTCAGTATCAGTATGGGGGTATTATTCAGTCACTATGTGGTTATGGTGTGGTGGTATTATTCAGTATCAGTATGGGGGTATTATTCAGTCACTATGTGGTTATGGTGTGGTGGTATTATTCAGTAACAGTATGGGGGTATTATGCAGTCACTATGTGGTTATGGTGTGGTGGTATTATTCAGTATCAGTATGGGGGTATTATTCAGTCACTATGTGGTTATGGTGTGGTGGTATTATTCAGTAACAGTATGGGGGTATTATTCAGTCACTATGTGGTTCTGGTGTGGAGGTATTATTCAGTAACAGTGTGATGGTATTATTCAGTCACTATGTGGTTATGGTGTGGGGGTATTATTCAGTAACAGTATGATATTATTATTCAGTCACTATGAGGTTATGGTGTGGGGGTATTATTCAGTAACAGTATTGGGGTATTATTCAGTCACTATGTGGTTATGGTGTGGAGGTATTATTCAGTAACAGTATGGGGGTATTATTCAGTAACAGTATGGGGGTATTATTCAGTATCAGTATGGGGGTATTATTCAGTCACTATGTGGTTATGGTGTGGGGGTATTATTCAGTAACAGTATGGGGGTATTATTCAGTCACTATGTGGTTATGGTGTGGTGGTATTATTCAGTAACAGTATGGGGGTATTATTCAGTAACAGTATGGGGGTATTATTCAGTATCAGTATGGGGGTATTATTCAGTCACTATGTGGTTATGGTGTGGGGGTATTATTCAGTAACAGTATGGGGGTATTATTCAGTCACTATGTGGTTATGGTGTGGTGGTATTATTCAGTACAGTATGGGGGTATTATTCAGTCACTGTGGTTATGGTGTGACAGTATTATTCAGTAACAGTATGGGGTATTATTCAGTCACTATGTGGTTATGGTGTGGTGGTATTATTCAGTATCAGTATGGGGGTATTATTCAGTCACTATGTGGTTATGGTGTGGCGGTGTTATTCAGTATCAGTATGGCGGTATTATTGAGTCACTATGTGGTTATGGTGTGGTGGTATTATTCAGTATCAGTATGGGGGTATTATTCAGTCACTATGTGGTTATGGTGTGGTGGTATTATTCAGTAACAGTATGGGGGTATTATGCAGTCACTATGTGGTTATGGTGTGGTGGTATTATTCAGTATCAGTATGGGGGTATTATTCAGTCACTATGTGGTTATGGTGTGGTGGTATTATTCAGTAACAGTATGGGGGTATTATTCAGTCACTATGTGGTTATGGTGTGGGGGTATTATTCAGTATCAGTATGGGGGTATTATTCAGTCACTATGTGGTTATGGTGTGGCGGTGTTATTCAGTAACAGTATGGGGGTATTATTCAGTCACTATGTGGTCATGGTGTGGTGGTATTATTCAGTAACTGTATGGGGGTATTATTCAGTCACTATGTGGTTCTGGTGTGGAGGTATTATTCAGTAACAGTGTGATGGTATTATTCAGTCACTATGTGGTTATGGTGTGGGGGTATTATTCAGTAACAGTATGGGGGTATTATTCAGTCACTATGTGGTTATGGTGTGGTGGTATTATTCAGTAACAGTATGATATTATTATTCAGTCACTATGAGGTTATGGTGTGGGGGTATTATTCAGTAACAGTATGGGGGTATTATTCAGTCACTATGTGGTTATGGTGTGGAGGTATTATTCAGTAACAGTATGGGGGTATTATTCAGTAACAGTATGGGGGTATTATTCAGTCACTATGTGGTTATGGTGTGGGGGTATTATTCAGTAACAGTATGGGGGTATTATTCAGTCACTATGTGGTTATGGTGTGGTGGTATTATTCAGTACAGTATGGGGGTATTATTCAGTCACTGTGGTTATGGTGTGACAGTATTATTCAGTAACAGTATGGGGTATTATTCAGTCACTATGTGGTTATGGTGTGGTGGTATTATTCAGTATCAGTATGGGGGTATTATTCAGTCACCATGTGGTTATGGTGTGGTGGTATTATCCAGTAACAGTATGGGGGTATTATTCAGTCACTATGTGGTTATGGTGTGGCGGTGTTATTCAGTATCAGTATGGGGGTATTATTCAGTCACTATGTGGTTATGGTGTGTTGGTATTATTCAGTATCAGTATGGGGGTATTATTCAGTCACTATGTGGATATGGTGTGGTGGTATTATTCAGTCACTATGTGGTTATGGTGTGGCGGTATTATTCAGTACAGTATGGGGGTATTATTCAGTCACTGTGGTTTATGGTGTGACAGTATTATTCAGTAACAGTATGGGGTATTATTCAGTCACTATGTGGTTATGGTGTGGTGGTATTATTCAGTATCAGTATGGGGGTATTATTCAGTCACTATGTGGTTATGGTGTGGTGGTATTATTCAGTAACAGTATGGGGGTATTATTCAGTCACTATGTGGTTATGGTGTGGCGGTATTATTCAGTAACAGTATGGGGGTATTATTCAGTCACTATGTGGTTATGGTGTGGCGGTGTTATTCAGTATCAGTATGGGGGTATTATTCAGTCACTATGTGGTTATGGTGTGTTGGTATTATTCAGTAACAGTATGGGGGTATTATTCAGTCACTATGTGGTTATGGTGTGGCGGTGTTATTCAGTAACTGTATGGGGGTATTATTCAGTCACTATGTGGTTCTGGTGTGGAGGTATTATTCAGTAACAGTATGATGATATTATTCAGTCACTATGTGGTTATGGTGTGGGGGTATTATTCAGTAACAGTATGATGATATTATTCAGTCACTATGTGGTTATGGTGTGGAGGTATTATTCAGTAACAGTATGGGGGTATTATTCAGTCACTATGTGGTTATGGTGTGGTGGTATTATTCAGTACAGTATGGGGGTATTATTCAGTCACTGTGGTTATGGTGTGACAGTATTATTCAGTAACAGTATGGGGTATTATTCAGTCACTATGTGGTTATGGTGTGGTGGTATTATTCAGTATCAGTATGGGGGTATTATTCAGTCACTATGTGGTTATGGTGTGGCGGTGTTATTCAGTATCAGTATGGCGGTATTATTGAGTCACTATGTGGTTATGGTGTGGTGGTATTATTCAGTATCAGTATGGGGGTATTATTCAGTCACTATGTGGTTATGGTGTGGTGGTATTATTCAGTAACAGTATGGGGGTATTATGCAGTCACTATGTGGTTATGGTGTGGTGGTATTATTCAGTATCAGTATGGGGGTATTATTCAGTCACTATGTGGTTATGGTGTGGTGGTATTATTCAGTAACAGTATGGGGGTATTATTCAGTCACTATGTGGTTATGGTGTGGGGGTATTATTCAGTATCAGTATGGGGGTATTATTCAGTCACTATGTGGTTATGGTGTGGCGGTGTTATTCAGTAACAGTATGGGGGTATTATTCAGTCACTATGTGGTCATGGTGTGGTGGTATTATTCAGTAACTGTATTGGGGTATTATTCAGTCACTATGTGGTTCTGGTGTGGAGGTATTATTCAGTAACAGTGTGATGGTATTATTCAGTCACTATGTGGTTATGGTGTGGGGGTATTATTCAGTAACAGTATGGGGGTATTATTCAGTCACTATGTGGTTATGGTGTGGTGGTATTATTCAGTAACAGTATGATATTATTATTCAGTCACTATGAGGTTATGGTGTGGGGGTATTATTCAGTAACAGTATGGGGGTATTATTCAGTCACTATGTGGTTATGGTGTGGAGGTATTATTCAGTAACAGTATGGGGGTATTATTCAGTAACAGTATGGGGGTATTATTCAGTATCAGTATGGGGGTATTATTCAGTCACTATGTGGTTATGGTGTGGGGGTATTATTCAGTAACAGTATGGGGGTATTATTCAGTCACTATGTGGTTATGGTGTGGTGGTATTATTCAGTACAGTATGGGGGTATTATTCAGTCACTGTGGTTATGGTGTGACAGTATTATTCAGTAACAGTATGGGGTATTATTCAGTCACTATGTGGTTATGGTGTGGTGGTATTATTCAGTATCAGTATGGGGGTATTATTCAGTCACCATGTGGTTATGGTGTGGTGGTATTATTCAGTAACAGTATGGGGGTATTATTCAGTCACTATGTGGTTATGGTGTGGCGGTGTTATTCAGTATCAGTATGGGGGTATTATTCAGTCACTATGTGGTTATGGTGTGTTGGTATTATTCAGTATCAGTATGGGGGTATTATTCAGTCACTATGTGGATATGGTGTGGTGGTATTATTCAGTCACTATGTGGTTATGGTGTGGCGGTATTATTCAGTACAGTATGGGGGTATTATTCAGTCACTGTGGTTTATGGTGTGACAGTATTATTCAGTAACAGTATGGGGTATTAATCAGTCACTATGTGGTTATGGTGTGGTGGTATTATTCAGTATCAGTATGGGGGTATTATTCAGTCACTATGTGGTTATGGTGTGGTGGTATTATTCAGTAACAGTATGGGGGTATTATTCAGTCACTATGTGGTTATGGTGTGGCGGTATTATTCAGTAACAGTATGGGGGTATTATTCAGTCACTATGTGGTTATGGTGTGGCGGTGTTATTCAGTATCAGTATGGGGGTATTATTCAGTCACTATGTGGTTATGGTGTGTTGGTATTATTCAGTAACAGTATGGGGGTATTATTCAGTCACTATGTGGTTATGGTGTGGCGGTGTTATTCAGTAACTGTATGGGGGTATTATTCAGTCACTATGTGGTTCTGGTGTGGAGGTATTATTCAGTAACAGTATGGGGGTATTATTCAGTCACTATGTGGTTATGGTGTGGGGGTATTATTCAGTAACAGTATGGGGGTATTATTCAGTCACTATGTGGTTATGGTGTGGCGGTGTTATTCAGTAACAGTATGGGGGTATTATTCAGTCACTATGTGGTCATGGTGTGGTGGTATTATTCAGTATCTGTATGGGGGTATTATTCAGTCACTATGTGGTTCTGGTGTGGAGGTATTATTCAGTAAGAGTATGATGATATTATTCAGTCACTATGTGGTTATGGTGTGGGGGTATTATTCAGTAACAGTATGATGATATTATTCAGTCACTATGTGGTTATGGTGTGGAGGTATTATTCAGTAACAGTATGGGGGTATTATTCAGTATCAGTATGGGGGTATTATTCAGTCACTATGTGGTTATGGTGTGGGGGTATTATTCAGTAACAGTATGGGGGTATTATTCAGTCACTATGTGGTTATGGTGTGGGGGTATTATTCAGTAACAGTATGGGGGTATTATTCAGTCACTATGTGGTTATGCTGTGGTGGTATTACTCAGTAACAGTATGTGGGGTTTTATTCAGTAACAGTATGGGGGTATTATTCAGTAACAGTATGGAGGTATTCAGTAACAGTATGGAGGTATTATTCAGTATCAGTATGGGGGTATTATTCAGTCACTATGTGGTTATGGTGTGGTGGTATTATTCAGTAACAGTATGGGGGTATTATTCAGTCACTATGTGGTTATGGTGTGGAGGTATTATTCAGTAACAGTATGGGGTTATTATTCAGTCACTATGTGTTTATGGTGTGGTGGTATTATTCAGTAACAGTATGGGGGTATTATTCAGTCACTATGTGGTTATGGTGTGGTGGTGGCCTAAGACCGCCATCCTTCTTCCCTACGAAGAAGAAGCCAGCACCTACCGGAGAAGTAGAGGGGCGAATGTAACCCTTGGCTAGACATTCCTGGATATACTCTTTCATTGCTTCACGTTCGGGACAAGAGAGATTAAATATCCTACCCTTAGGGAGCTTAGCTCCTGGTACCAAATCGATTGCGCAATCGTATTCTCTATGAGGCCTTTTTAGAAAAAACATCAGCGAAGTCCTGAATAAACTCAGGTAGAGTGTTCACCTCCTCAGGGAGAGAAATAAAATTAACAGAAAAACATGACGTCATGCATTCATTACCCCATTTGGTAAGATCCCCAGTATTCCAGTTAAACGTGGGATTATGCATCTGCAACCAGGGAAGCCCTAAAACCAAATCGGACGATAATCCCTGCATTACCAGTACATAGCACTGCTCCAAATGCATGGAGCCAACAATGAGTTCAAAAACAGGGGTATGCTGCGTAAAATAACCATTAGCAAGTGGAGTGGAGACCAAATACCGGGACAGGTTTAGGCAAATCAATCAATGGCATAGCTAGAGAAATAGCAAATTCCACAGACATAATATTAGCAGAAGACCCTGAATCCACGAAGGCACTGCCGGCAACAGACCTACTCTCAAAAGAGACCTGAAAGGGAAGCAAGATCTTATTAGGTTTCATATTTACGGGAAATACCTGTGCGCCCAAGTAACCTCCCCGATGGTCACTTAGGCGCGGAAGTTCTTCTGGCTGCTTATTCTTACGCCTAGGACAGTTGTTTGTCATACCCACAGTAGAAGCAGAGACCATTCTTCCTGGGGAGCTCTCTACGTTGTTGGGGAGACAAGGAGGCCCCGAGTTGCATTGGTTCATCCAAGTTTTCCGTGGAAGAGCGAAGCAACGGAACCTCGGGTGCCATCATGGGGGAGCCAGAGGAGAAAGCACAAAAGCATTCAAGTCGTCGTTCCCTGAGACGTCGGTCAAGACGTACCGCTAAAGTCATAACCTTTATGCAACAACACTTACAAATGGACACAGCCAGGTCTGAAACGCTGATGAAGGCGAGTGAGCAGGTGCTTTAAATAATAATAGCCACTCCCACTAGTCTTGAGGGGAGTGGTATGTGGTGCATGGGATGTGTAGTAAGAAATAATAAATGAATAGTGTATGTGCAAGTGTAATAATGTGAGTGAAATATAGGGGGCAGTAATGAGTAAAGTGCCTAAAAAATAAATAAAATAAATAATGGGATGCAAGTGTGTGAAACATGGAGGAATAGTGTGTAAGTCATGAGGCGCAACGTAACTAGCCAGGTAGAAGCCTATTTGTGACGCCTTGATAATTCATAGAGCGGGCTACCCTGCTTGCTAGGCCAAACAACAACACACCATGCTCTCCCAGCATCAAAGACCTGGCTGTGTCCAAAAGAAGCGAATATAAGTAATAATGAAAAATACCTGGGGTATTAGTGATCATTTTGGCCAAAAGGACGCAAGCTCGCAATCCACGACAAGGATCCCCAGACTTGCGAGTCCCTAACTGGAGCGAAAAGCTCCTGATGTACAGACAAAACAGATAAAAACAAGGACATTTATGCAACAACACCGAAAAAGGCCATACTTACAAATGGACACAGCCAGGTCTGAAACGCTGATGAAGGCGAGTGAGCAGGTGCTTTAAATAATAATAGCCACTCCCACTAGTCTTGAGGGGAGTGGTATGTGGTGCATGGGATGTGTAGTAAGAAATAATAAATGAATAGTGTATGTGCAAGTGTAATAATGTGAGTGAAATATAGGGGGCAGTAATGAGTAAAGTGCCTAAAAAATAAATAAAATAAATAATGGGATGCAAGTGTGTGAAACATGGAGGAATAGTGTGTAAGTCATGAGGCGCAACGTAACTAGCCAGGTAGAAGCCTATTTGTGACGCCTTGATAATTCATAGAGCGGGCTACCCTGCTTGCTAGGCCAAACAACAACACACCATGCTCTCCCAGCATCAAAGACCTGGCTGTGTCCAAAAGAAGCGAATATAAGTAATAATGAAAAATACCTGGGGTATTAGTGATCATTTTGGCCAAAAGGACGCAAGCTCGCAATCCACGACAAGGATCCCCAGACTTGCGAGTCCCTAACTGGAGCGAAAAGCTCCTGATGTACAGACAAAACAGATAAAAACAAGGACATTTATGCAACAACACCGAAAAAGGCCATACTTACAAATGGACACAGCCAGGTCTGAAACGCTGATGAAGGCGAGTGAGCAGGTGCTTTAAATAATAATAGCCACTCCCACTAGTCTTGAGGGGAGTGGTATGTGGTGCATGGGATGTGTAGTAAGAAATAATAAATGAATAGTGTATGTGCAAGTGTAATAATGTGAGTGAAATATAGGGGGCAGTAATGAGTAAAGTGCCTAAAAAATAAATAAAATAAATAATGGGATGCAAGTGTGTGAAACATGGAGGAATAGTGTGTAAGTCATGAGGCGCAACGTAACTAGCCAGGTAGAAGCCTATTTGTGACGCCTTGATAATTCATAGAGCGGGCTACCCTGCTTGCTAGGCCAAACAACAACACACCATGCTCTCCCAGCATCAAAGACCTGGCTGTGTCCAAAAGAAGCGAATATAAGTAATAATGAAAAATACCTGGGGTATTAGTGATCATTTTGGCCAAAAGGACGCAAGCTCGCAATCCACGACAAGGATCCCCAGACTTGCGAGTCCCTAACTGGAGCGAAAAGCTCCTGATGTACAGACAAAACAGATAAAAACAAGGACATTTATGCAACAACACCGAAAAAGGCCATACTTACAAATGGACACAGCCAGGTCTGAAACGCTGATGAAGGCGAGTGAGCAGGTGCTTTAAATAATAATAGCCACTCCCACTAGTCTTGAGGGGAGTGGTATGTGGTGCATGGGATGTGTAGTAAGAAATAATAAATGAATAGTGTATGTGCAAGTGTAATAATGTGAGTGAAATATAGGGGGCAGTAATGAGTAAAGTGCCTAAAAAATAAATAAAATAAATAATGGGATGCAAGTGTGTGAAACATGGAGGAATAGTGTGTAAGTCATGAGGCGCAACGTAACTAGCCAGGTAGAAGCCTATTTGTGACGCCTTGATAATTCATAGAGCGGGCTACCCTGCTTGCTAGGCCAAACAACAACACACCATGCTCTCCCAGCATCAAAGACCTGGCTGTGTCCAAAAGAAGCGAATATAAGTAATAATGAAAAATACCTGGGGTATTAGTGATCATTTTGGCCAAAAGGACGCAAGCTCGCAATCCACGACAAGGATCCCCAGACTTGCGAGTCCCTAACTGGAGCGAAAAGCTCCTGATGTACAGACAAAACAGATAAAAACAAGGACATTTATGCAACAACACCGAAAAAGGCCATACTTACAAATGGACACAGCCAGGTCTGAAACGCTGATGAAGGCGAGTGAGCAGGTGCTTTAAATAATAATAGCCACTCCCACTAGTCTTGAGGGGAGTGGTATGTGGTGCATGGGATGTGTAGTAAGAAATAATAAATGAATAGTGTATGTGCAAGTGTAATAATGTGAGTGAAATATAGGGGGCAGTAATGAGTAAAGTGCCTAAAAAATAAATAAAATAAATAATGGGATGCAAGTGTGTGAAACATGGAGGAATAGTGTGTAAGTCATGAGGCGCAACGTAACTAGCCAGGTAGAAGCCTATTTGTGACGCCTTGATAATTCATAGAGCGGGCTACCCTGCTTGCTAGGCCAAACAACAACACACCATGCTCTCCCAGCATCAAAGACCTGGCTGTGTCCAAAAGAAGCGAATATAAGTAATAATGAAAAATACCTGGGGTATTAGTGATCATTTTGGCCAAAAGGACGCAAGCTCGCAATCCACGACAAGGATCCCCAGACTTGCGAGTCCCTAACTGGAGCGAAAAGCTCCTGATGTACAGACAAAACAGATAAAAACAAGGACATTTATGCAACAACACCGAAAAAGGCCATACTTACAAATGGACACAGCCAGGTCTGAAACGCTGATGAAGGCGAGTGAGCAGGTGCTTTAAATAATAATAGCCACTCCCACTAGTCTTGAGGGGAGTGGTATGTGGTGCATGGGATGTGTAGTAAGAAATAATAAATGAATAGTGTATGTGCAAGTGTAATAATGTGAGTGAAATATAGGGGGCAGTAATGAGTAAAGTGCCTAAAAAATAAATAAAATAAATAATGGGATGCAAGTGTGTGAAACATGGAGGAATAGTGTGTAAGTCATGAGGCGCAACGTAACTAGCCAGGTAGAAGCCTATTTGTGACGCCTTGATAATTCATAGAGCGGGCTACCCTGCTTGCTAGGCCAAACAACAACACACCATGCTCTCCCAGCATCAAAGACCTGGCTGTGTCCAAAAGAAGCGAATATAAGTAATAATGAAAAATACCTGGGGTATTAGTGATCATTTTGGCCAAAAGGACGCAAGCTCGCAATCCACGACAAGGATCCCCAGACTTGCGAGTCCCTAACTGGAGCGAAAAGCTCCTGATGTACAGACAAAACAGATAAAAACAAGGACATTTATGCAACAACACCGAAAAAGGCCATACTTACAAATGGACACAGCCAGGTCTGAAACGCTGATGAAGGCGAGTGAGCAGGTGCTTTAAATAATAATAGCCACTCCCACTAGTCTTGAGGGGAGTGGTATGTGGTGCATGGGATGTGTAGTAAGAAATAATAAATGAATAGTGTATGTGCAAGTGTAATAATGTGAGTGAAATCCTTGTCGTGGATTGCGAGCTTGCGTCCTTTTGGCCAAAATGATCACTAATACCCCAGGTATTTTTCATTATTACTTATATTCGCTTCTTTTGGACACAGCCAGGTCTTTGATGCTGGGAGAGCATGGTGTGTTGTTGTTTGGCCTAGCAAGCAGGGTAGCCCGCTCTATGAATTATCAAGGCGTCACAAATAGGCTTCTACCTGGCTAGTTACGTTGCGCCTCATGACTTACACACTATTCCTCCATGTTTCACACACTTGCATCCCATTATTTATTTTATTTATTTTTTAGGCACTTTACTCATTACTGCCCCCTATATTTCACTCACATTATTACACTTGCACATACACTATTCATTTATTATTTCTTACTACACATCCCATGCACCACATACCACTCCCCTCAAGACTAGTGGGAGTGGCTATTATTATTTAAAGCACCTGCTCACTCGCCTTCATCAGCGTTTCAGACCTGGCTGTGTCCATTTGTAAGTATGGCCTTTTTCGGTGTTGTTGCATAAATGTCCTTGTTTTTATCTGTTTTGTCTGTACATCAGGAGCTTTTCGCTCCAGTTAGGGACTCGCAAGTCTGGGGATCCTTGTCGTGGATTGCGAGCTTGCGTCCTTTTGGCCAAAATGATCACTAATACCCCAGGTATTTTTCATTATTACTTATATTCGCTTCTTTTGGACACAGCCGGGTCTTTGATGCTGGGAGAGCATGGTGTGTTGTTGTTTGGCCTAGCAAGCAGGGTAGCCCGCTCTATGAATTATCAAGGCGTCACAAATAGGCTTCTACCTGGCTAGTTACGTTGCGCCTCATGACTTACACACTATTCCTCCATGTTTCACACACTTGCATCCCATTATTTATTTTATTTATTTTTTAGGCACTTTACTCATTACTGCCCCCTATATTTCACTCACATTATTACACTTGCACATACACTATTCATTTATTATTTCTTACTACACATCCCATGCACCACATACCACTCCCCTCAAGACTAGTGGGAGTGGCTATTATTATTTAAAGCACCTGCTCACTCGCCTTCATCAGCGTTTCAGACCTGGCTGTGTCCATTTGTAAGTATGGCCTTTTTCGGTGTTGTTGCATAAATGTCCTTGTTTTTATCTGTTTTGTCTGTACATCAGGAGCTTTTCGCTCCAGTTAGGGACTCGCAAGTCTGGGGATCCTTGTCGTGGATTGCGAGCTTGCGTCCTTTTGGCCAAAATGATCACTAATACCCCAGGTATTTTTCATTATTACTTATATTCGCTTCTTTTGGACACAGCCAGGTCTTTGATGCTGGGAGAGCATGGTGTGTTGTTGTTTGGCCTAGCAAGCAGGGTAGCCCGCTCTATGAATTATCAAGGCGTCACAAATAGGCTTCTACCTGGCTAGTTACGTTGCGCCTCATGACTTACACACTATTCCTCCATGTTTCACACACTTGCATCCCATTATTTATTTTATTTATTTTTTAGGCACTTTACTCATTACTGCCCCCTATATTTCACTCACATTATTACACTTGCACATACACTATTCATTTATTATTTCTTACTACACATCCCATGCACCACATACCACTCCCCTCAAGACTAGTGGGAGTGGCTATTATTATTTAAAGCACCTGCTCACTCGCCTTCATCAGCGTTTCAGACCTGGCTGTGTCCATTTGTAAGTATGGCCTTTTTCGGTGTTGTTGCATAAATGTCCTTGTTTTTATCTGTTTTGTCTGTACATCAGGAGCTTTTCGCTCCAGTTAGGGACTCGCAAGTCTGGGGATCCTTGTCGTGGATTGCGAGCTTGCGTCCTTTTGGCCAAAATGATCACTAATACCCCAGGTATTTTTCATTATTACTTATATTCGCTTCTTTTGGACACAGCCAGGTCTTTGATGCTGGGAGAGCATGGTGTGTTGTTGTTTGGCCTAGCAAGCAGGGTAGCCCGCTCTATGAATTATCAAGGCGTCACAAATAGGCTTCTACCTGGCTAGTTACGTTGCGCCTCATGACTTACACACTATTCCTCCATGTTTCACACACTTGCATCCCATTATTTATTTTATTTATTTTTTAGGCACTTTACTCATTACTGCCCCCTATATTTCACTCACATTATTACACTTGCACATACACTATTCATTTATTATTTCTTACTACACATCCCATGCACCACATACCACTCCCCTCAAGACTAGTGGGAGTGGCTATTATTATTTAAAGCACCTGCTCACTCGCCTTCATCAGCGTTTCAGACCTGGCTGTGTCCATTTGTAAGTATGGCCTTTTTCGGTGTTGTTGCATAAATGTCCTTGTTTTTATCTGTTTTGTCTGTACATCAGGAGCTTTTCGCTCCAGTTAGGGACTCGCAAGTCTGGGGATCCTTGTCGTGGATTGCGAGCTTGCGTCCTTTTGGCCAAAATGATCACTAATACCCCAGGTATTTTTCATTATTACTTATATTCGCTTCTTTTGGACACAGCCAGGTCTTTGATGCTGGGAGAGCATGGTGTGTTGTTGTTTGGCCTAGCAAGCAGGGTAGCCCGCTCTATGAATTATCAAGGCGTCACAAATAGGCTTCTACCTGGCTAGTTACGTTGCGCCTCATGACTTACACACTATTCCTCCATGTTTCACACACTTGCATCCCATTATTTATTTTATTTATTTTTTAGGCACTTTACTCATTACTGCCCCCTATATTTCACTCACATTATTACACTTGCACATACACTATTCATTTATTATTTCTTACTACACATCCCATGCACCACATACCACTCCCCTCAAGACTAGTGGGAGTGGCTATTATTATTTAAAGCACCTGCTCACTCGCCTTCATCAGCGTTTCAGACCTGGCTGTGTCCATTTGTAAGTATGGCCTTTTTCGGTGTTGTTGCATAAATGTCCTTGTTTTTATCTGTTTTGTCTGTACATCAGGAGCTTTTCGCTCCAGTTAGGGACTCGCAAGTCTGGGGATCCTTGTCGTGGATTGCGAGCTTGCGTCCTTTTGGCCAAAATGATCACTAATACCCCAGGTATTTTTCATTATTACTTATATTCGCTTCTTTTGGACACAGCCAGGTCTTTGATGCTGGGAGAGCATGGTGTGTTGTTGTTTGGCCTAGCAAGCAGGGTAGCCCGCTCTATGAATTATCAAGGCGTCACAAATAGGCTTCTACCTGGCTAGTTACGTTGCGCCTCATGACTTACACACTATTCCTCCATGTTTCACACACTTGCATCCCATTATTTATTTTATTTATTTTTTAGGCACTTTACTCATTACTGCCCCCTATATTTCACTCACATTATTACACTTGCACATACACTATTCATTTATTATTTCTTACTACACATCCCATGCACCACATACCACTCCCCTCAAGACTAGTGGGAGTGGCTATTATTATTTAAAGCACCTGCTCACTCGCCTTCATCAGCGTTTCAGACCTGGCTGTGTCCATTTGTAAGTATGGCCTTTTTCGGTGTTGTTGCATAAATGTCCTTGTTTTTATCTGTTTTGTCTGTACATCAGGAGCTTTTCGCTCCAGTTAGGGACTCGCAAGTCTGGGGATCCTTGTCGTGGATTGCGAGCTTGCGTCCTTTTGGCCAAAATGATCACTAATACCCCAGGTATTTTTCATTATTACTTATATTCGCTTCTTTTGGACACAGCCAGGTCTTTGATGCTGGGAGAGCATGGTGTGTTGTTGTTTGGCCTAGCAAGCAGGGTAGCCCGCTCTATGAATTATCAAGGCGTCACAAATAGGCTTCTACCTGGCTAGTTACGTTGCGCCTCATGACTTACACACTATTCCTCCATGTTTCACACACTTGCATCCCATTATTTATTTTATTTATTTTTTAGGCACTTTACTCATTACTGCCCCCTATATTTCACTCACATTATTACACTTGCACATACACTATTCATTTATTATTTCTTACTACACATCCCATGCACCACATACCACTCCCCTCAAGACTAGTGGGAGTGGCTATTATTATTTAAAGCACCTGCTCACTCGCCTTCATCAGCGTTTCAGACCTGGCTGTGTCCATTTGTAAGTATGGCCTTTTTCGGTGTTGTTAAAGTCATAACCTGAATTAGAGAGTCTGAAGAGGGATAGCTAACTAACAGGTCTTTCAGGGCGTTCGACAGACCCAATCTAAACTGGCACCTCAAGGCAGGGTCATTCCACTGAGAAGCTACACACCACTTCCTAAAGTCAGAACAGTACTCCTCAATGGGTCTCTTACCCTGACGTAAGGTCACCAGCTGACTCTCAGCAAAGGCAGTCTTGTCAGTCTCGTCATATATGAGCCCAAGAGCAGAAAAAAAATGATCAACAGAGGAAAGTTCAGGGGCGTCAGGAGCCAAGGAGAAGGCCCATTCTTGGGGCCCGTCCTGGAGCCTGGACATAATTATACCCACTCGCAGGTTCTCAGAACCTGAGGAGTGGGGCCTTAGACGGAAATAGAGCCTACAACTCTCCCGAAAGGAGAAAAAAGTCTTCCGATCCCCTGAGAACCGGTCAAGCAACTTGAGGTGGGGTTCAATAGGTGAGGTGGGGGGCACTACCAGGGTAGCATCACGCTGGTTGCCCCTCTGAGCCAGGGCTTGGACCTGTAGGGAGAGGCCCTGCATTTGCTGAGCCAGGGTCTCAAGGGGGTCCATAGTTGTGTCAGGGACCAAGGTAGAAAAGGTATATGTGCCTGTGATTATGTAATGACGGGGTAGGGAAACAGAAAGGTGAGCCCTAATCTACCCGCCACTCAGTATCTGCCTACTTGCACGGCCCGTCCTAGGCGACGGCGTACAACCGGGCGACGGTCCCTGCGCTCAATATGTGCACGACAGACAAACAGACAAGGGTACACAGAAGCTAAGGGAAATGGGGCAGTTGCCCACGGCAACACCGTGAGCAACAGGCATAGTGAACGAACTGAGTCAAACCAGGAGTGTCCGAGGTACCAAACACAGAGCAGGAGCGTACTCAGTAAAGCCAGGGTCAAAATGAAGCAAGGTCAATAATAATAGCAGGAGCAGCAGAGCCAGGAAACAGGAAAGAATCACAGGCAAAGACAAGCAGGAAATGAAGGTATAAATAGATGGAGGGCGAGAGCTGGAACCGTCTGGCCAGGCTGTAATAGGTTCTCCCACTCCTGAGCCTACCAGCCCTAGTGGTAGCAGATCGCGTCACTCTATCAGACCTAGGAGCAGGTGCAGACTGATTAACCACGGGTGTCGACACAGAAGCTGTGTCTGGCAGATCCTTTACACCACGTTCCCGTGACCCAATGTGCCATGTCACAGCGTATTCAAATCATGGAAGCGTCCGGTCTACATGACTACCGACCGTCATGGTGTGCAAACCTTAGATAAAAATTTCGACATATAACTAACTAACTCTAAACCTCATAAGGTAATATTCTTTAGCTATTATATCAGGATGTAGGCGGAGGAGTAGGCTAAGAGAACGGAAAGCGGCCGAGGCGGGAGTTGTGCCAGAGTGAATATGACGCTTGACTGGGGTCTGGGAAGGGGAAGGGGAGTGAGACAGGTGGGAAGATGGGAGCAGAGGGGCAACATAAAAAAAAATTATTAAACTGAATCTACTGCTTAAAACTGTCACTCACCAAGTTGCAGAGCTGGCCGCTGCTTCTGGCCCCTGCATGGGTCCCATTCCTTTCTACAAACCAATTACCGCTGATCATAACCTTGATGAGCGGCGGCTGCCCACTTTATCTTACTATTTGGCCAGGCCCCTGACAGTAGTACCAGTGGTACTACCCTGATGGCAGGCCTGTTTTCATGGGTACTAACCAACTACGACACAGATAACCCAAGTTTCAAGACCATGCAAAGTTATGGATTTTTGGCATCCCATGGGATATGGGAACAATAAGGAATTCTATCAGTAAGTATTCTGCCTGTTTCTTGGCTAATACTGCTAATGCAATTCCTTCTTCTAGCAGATTTTTTAAAGATTCTTTACATGCGGTGCTTGGTTTCGCCACAAGTTTGTGATATGTAGATTCATTGTCTAAAATGGTATGAACGTGTCTGGGATATAAACAGGAATCTAGAACAACTCCTGCTCCGTAAGATTTGGAGGACACAGTTATACGCTGGATATATGGTGAGCACCTCTGTGTTTTCACCTTTAGCCCTTATGTGTATATAGTGACCCTTTTAGAAGGTTAATCTTTACCCGCTAAGGTGGAAGGGTTGGTTCCAATGCCTAGTTATGGTGGTGTCTGAGGAAATAAAGGTCCTTTTAGACGTCCCGGTACTGACCATGAAAACCAGCGCCAATCGACGATACAGCGTGTCACAAGGAGCAATCATCGGTAATGTACGGGGGCAAACAATCGTTACTACACCAGACCCCGCACCGATCTGCCAGTCCAGCTGCCTCCGGGCTCTGGACAAAACTTCCGGAAGCAGATGGCTCCGATCACTGCATAGCGGCCGTTCGGAAGAACTGCAGCTCGGCCTCTATTCTTTGACCGGAGCCGTCTGCTTCCGGCAGTGTTGTCCGGTGCCCGGAGGCAGCTGGAGTGGCGGATCGGTGCAGGGTCCAGGTGTCGGTCACGCACCGATCATATACTGTTGACCTATCCAGTGGATAGGTGATCAGTTGTCAGAACGTGGAAAACCCGTTTTAAAGGGAAGGTGTCACGGATAATTTTTTTTTTTAATATATAATATTGCTTTTAGTATGTCATTCAAATAAATTGTATTTATTTGTGTTTTTGTGTTGTACTTTTTACTTTTTTCTTTCTTTTACTTCTCTATGGGGGCTGCCATTTTTTTTTTCATCTCTGTATCTGTCCACTCACTATAGCGTATGCCGTCTGTGTGGGAATGGCGCATGCGCCACTCCCACACAGACCAAAAGGAAGGTCTTTGGTAGAACGACATCCGGCGCCATTTTCATGTGGACCGGAAGCCACGGTCGGACAGTAAGATGACGACTTCCGGTCGCGTCTTCCGGCCATATGTTGAAGGCAGCGCAGACGCAAGGACTACGAGCGGCAGGGTGGAGGCGGCAGCGACGGCCGGAGCAGGTAAGTTATGTTTGTGTATGTGATGTGTGTGTATGTTAGTGTTATACTGTCTGCTGAGCACTGTATCTAATCCTCCTACACCGTGCATTCACTCAGAAAATGGCGGCACACAGTGTAGGAGGTTGGAACATTCAACCCCCTCCTTTCTCCCGGCACTAGCTAGGATAAAGGAGGGTGGATTCTGTGAGGACACTAGAGCGAGTATGTCTACTACAAATTTGCAGCATAAGGCAATGAGGTTGCTTTACCACATGCCAATGCTGCAATTTTGGGAATTGCTCCCTCTAGTGACCAGCACATGGAAATGTTATAAATTAGAATCTAATTTATAATATTTCCTGACTTGTGAAAAAAATTAAAAAATTAAAACAATGTGTAATCATTTATATACTAACTGTTTAACTGAAAAAAAATAAAAAAATATTTCTAGCGACACATTCCCTTTAATACTGGCGTTTCATACACCAGTCCTATTAAACAGTTTGCTGGAGTAAGATGCAACACATTTATTAACAGGCGAACGACTCTTAATAAATGTGTGGCATCTTCTAGCTGCAACGCGGCCTGTCATCAGTACTTTCTACGTGCTGCGGCCAGCTGTACATTTAACCCCTTCAGGACTGAGCCTGTTTTGGCCTTCAGGACGAAGCCGATTTTTCAAATCGGACATGTGTCCCTTTATGTGGTAATAACTCTGGAATGCTTTTACCTATCCAAGTGATTCTGAGATTGTTTCCTCGTGGCATATTGTACTTTATGTTAGGGAAAAAAATTTGGTCAATAAATTCAATATTTATTTGTAAAAAACACCAAGATTGAGAGAAAATTTGCAAAAATTAGCATTTTTCTAAATTTAAATGTATTTGCTTGTAAGACAGATAGTAATACCACACAAAATACTTACTAGTCTATATTTCCAATATGTCTACTTTATGTTTGCATCGTTTTTTGAATATTATTTTATTTTTCTAGGATATTACAACGCTTAGAATTTTAGCAGCAATGTCTCATATTTTCAAGAAAATTTCAAAAGCCTATTTTTACAGGGACCAGTTAAGTTCTGAAGTGGCTTTGAGGGCCTTATATATTAGAAAGTCCCCATAAATCACCCCATTTTGAAAACGGCCCCCTCAAAGTATTCAAAACAGCATTCAGGAAGTGTTTTAACCCTTTAGGCATTTCACAGGAATTAAAGCAAAGTAGATGTGAAATTTACAAATTTCATTTTTTTTTTCAAAAATTCATTTTGAATCAATTTTTTCTGTACCACAGAAGGTTTTACCCAAGAAATGCAACTCAATATTTATTGCCCAGATTCTGCAGTTTTTAAAAATATCCCACATGTGGTCCTAGTGCGGTAATGGACTGAAACACAGGCCTCAGAAGCAAAGGAGCACCTAGTGGATTTTGGGGCCTCCTTTTTCTAGAATAAATTTTAGGCACCATGTCAGGTTTGAATAGGTCTTGTGGTACCAAAACAGTAAAGACCCCCCAAAAGTGACCCCATTTTGGAAACTATACCCCTCAAGGAATTTATCTATGGGTATAGTTAGCATTTTGAACCCACAGTTTTTTTTTTTAAATTTATTTGAATTAGTATGTGAAGATGAAAATCTACTTTTTTTGTGAAAAAAACATAGAAATGTAAAATTTTTACAAGGAATAAAAGTAGAAAAACACCCCAACATATGTAAAGCAATTTCTTCCGATTATAGTAATACCCCATATGTGGTAATAAACTGCTGTTTGGACCCACAGCAGGCCTCAGAGGAGAAGGAGCACCATTTGGATTTTGGATTTCTGATTTTACTGGAATAGTTTTCAGTGCCGTGTCGCGTTTGCAATGCACTGGAGGAATGAAAACAGCGGAAACCCCCCAAAAGTGACCCCATTTTGGACCCCTCAAGGAGTTTTTCTAGGGGTAAAGTGATAGTGATAGTTCTTGTGCGGAGATGCTCCCTGCATTATCCCTTTTCCTTTATGGCCGCTGATATGTTCTATTCAGCTTTATGGCCTCTGTGGTAAGTACACTGCCAGTCAGTAAAGGGTTAACACTTCAGACCACTGTGGGTGACGTCACAATGTATGAGTTCTGCAGTGGTAATAAACTCCTGTAGTCATGATGATGAAGGTGCTGATGTCATAAATACAAATGTTTATGACATAAAGAAGATTCCATATTAGAAGGTTTTACTGCCACATTCAGCGCCATATTGGATGGGACTGAGGACCTTGAGCTTGACTTCCCCACCAATGCCGACCTGATGTAATTTGTAGGTTCTAGCAGGGAAACCCTTCACCCCAGACCACTTCTTCATCACAGTGATGCCATCCTCTTCATATGGGTTGTCTGTAATAGAGGGGGGTCTCCAGCAGGAGATCCCCCCCCCCTATTAGCCGGAGCGGAGACAGGTGCTACAAGGAGGCATCTGGAGGACCCGTCTCATCCGTGGATCGCTTATTCATTTTAATGGGTGACCAGGAAGAGAGACATCCGCCTAGCCAACCAGATCAGCCGATTTATGTGTTTTATGTCGTTCGTTCATTGTATTGTCTTTCCTTGAAAATCTGAGAAAACGTACAAATTCTGTTACAAATGATATTTTGGCACCTTCTAAGCCCAGAGGAAGGGCAATCCTCCAGCCATGGTTTCCCTAGAGGTTTCCCCCACAGGGGGTTTTTCCTTTCCTGCGTGCTGGAGGGTGACTCTTCGTGAGTCGGAGGTTTGCCATTTTGGGTTTGGTCATATAATATAATAAAAGTTTTGACCATTTAACACCCAATTATAATGTTTTGTGTCTTTATTTTGCATTCTTTGGTTTGGTGATTGGGATTCTGGGTCTATCACATATCACAAAATCATAAGGCCGGACATCTACTTCCCACACTGACATAGAATGGAGACAACAAGCGTTGCGGCACAATTAAGTGTACACATCCTTACATTAACCGGTTAAGGACTGGGCTGTTTTACAGCTAAATGACTAGAGCAAATTTGACAATTTTGCTATGCGCTTCTTTAGATGACTATAACTCTGCATGTGAATAAAGTTCATCTTTGAATTTTACACTCTTTTTAAAGGACAGATAGGGCTTTGTTTTAGTCGCATTTGTCAGTATATATCATTTTTATTTTTTTCTCTAAAGTGGGCAAAATTGGAAAAAAATGCAAGAATTTAGCAATTGCGCCAGTTTATGCCAGCATTTTTCACACACGGTATGGACCACGGACAAAATTAATCTCCTTTCACATTCTTCCACTTCTCCCGTGCATGGGGATACCAAATATGTGTGCCTTATTCACTGTGCGGGCATGTGCCAGGGCTTGGCATAAAAGGAGGCTTTTTGGCCTTTTCGGTCCAGGAATTCTGCACTTGACTTTATAGCCGCATACTGTTTTCTGGGGGCGTAATGCTGCTGAAAGATTAGAATTACCCCATAAATGACTTCATTCACACAAGTAGACCCCACAAGGTTTCCTTCAAGGGGTTTATCATATTTTTAGCAAGTCCAGTTTTCTTCTGAAAGTTTCTTGAATAAGATGGAACAAAAAAAATTCAGCTATTTTTTAGCAAATGCGTCAGTTTATACCTGCATTTTTCACACACGGCATAGACCACGGCCAAAATTCATCTCCTTTCACATTCTTCCACTTCTCCCGTGCACGGGGATACCAAATATGTGGCCTTATTTATCACATAGAGATGTAGGAGGGCGGAGGATAGAAGAAGATTATTTCACATATCGCTTTTTTTCAAAGCTGGTTTTACAAAACTCAACAGAGTTTCTATAACACGTCCAAAATATCTGCTCCTGAAGCCGAAATCCCAAAATATTCATCTAGGGGTATAATGGGAATTTATTTTTTGGGGTTTTCTAAAATAAGAAATTGCAGGTTTATGCAAATGGAGCTCTCCAGCAGATGAACTTTAGAAAACATCAAACATGACATCCACCCCCCACCCACCCATTCCCTCCCCCACCCTTGGAGTAAAATCAGGGGAAAAATAAAAACGTAATGTAGGGCAAATATATTTTCAACGAATTAACTAAAATCTAATAATTCAGAACAGTGGGGTATTTTTTAAAACATGGCTCAATGCTCAGGCCTGGTTGCGAGGGACATGAGGGACAGAAATATCGGGAATCTTTGCGGTGCCCGTCTTTTCTGCAGACGCGGCACTTTTTCTGGGGGTTGCTTCTGGTTGGTGTTGGGGGAATCCGACTGATGAAGTGTCTTTCAGTCAGTCGCGTGACATCCTCAGACTGGGGGCATTCTCTGGTGTCCTGAACATCAAAAATGAGGCCTTCAATAATTTTCTCCTGGAAATCCAGGTATGTGTCTCTGCCTCTGTTTTTTTTGTAGAGCGCAGATGAGTTGTGGATTTGCCACCTGTAACAAATAAATGGCCACCTTTTTGTACCAGGTTTTAGTTTTGCGTTTTACTAAATAGGGCTGTAAAACCTGGTCGCTTAAATCCACCCCCCCCATGTACTTGTTATATTCGGACACGCTCACTGGTTTGTGCTTGTCCGATGTTGCCCCCCTTTCCCTCACTGCCACTGTTCCTGCGGTATGAATCGTGCTTAGCACATACACATCTTTGCGATCCCTGAACTTGACCGCCAGCAATTCTTCAGATGCATAAGCACAGGCCCTTTACCATGCGCTTCCCCACTAATTGCTGTGGAAAACCAATTCTGTTTTTGCGCATGGTACCACATGCCCCAGTCCTTGCAGCATGCAAATGCCTAAACAGGGGCACACTGGAATAAAAATTATCACAGTACAGGTGGTACCCCTTGTGAAGCAGAGGCTGCATTATCTCCCACACAATCTTACTGCTGGTGGAAAGATCAGGGGGGCATCCAGGAACATTTATTGTGCGGTCCCGCCCTTCATGAATCCTCAAGGCGGTGGTATATCCTGACCCGCTTTCACACAATTTGTAGAGCTTAACGCCATATCTTGCCCTTTTGGAAGGTAGATATTGGCGAAAGCTAAGTCTTCCATGAAAGTTAAGGAGGGATTCGTCCACACTTACATTCTGCTCAGGGGTGTAGAGTTGCAGAAATAAATTATTCAGGGAATTTATTAGCGGTCTTATTTTGAACAACCGATCCCGGTTTGCATCGGTACTTGGGGGGGCCTGTGCGTTGTCATTGAAGTGGAGGAACCTCATTATTGTCTCATAACGAGACCTGGGCATTACTGCAGAATATACTGGGGTGGCTTGGGCGGGTCTTGTTGACCAGTAAGACCTAATGAAGGGCTTTTTGACAATACCCATATTTAGGGTGAGCCCCAAATTTTTTTTTAATTCCAGCAAATTGGTGGGCGTCCAATCTCTGGCATGGGTGGATGAAGGTTTCTGCCTTATATATTGTGTGGCATATAAATTTGTTTCATGGACAATCTGATTTAGGATGTCGTCCGTTATAAATAAATGGAAGTAATCCATTTGGACAAAATTTGTATTGTCCACGGTTATGCCAGGAGTGGCAGTAAATCCGTGGATTCTAGGCCCAAAAGATGGGGCAGGTGCCCATACAAGAGCCTGGACTGGAGGGACCAGGCTGTCCCGTGCTACAGCGCTACTTGGCCCTGCGCTTTCATGTTCTGCAGTTTCAACTGCATCAGGGACAACGTCCCCTGAAGATGAACCTGAAGTGACGCTGTCATCGTCACTACCTAAAACAGGTTCCATCTCGGACGCCATCTCTGATGCGGTCTCCGACTCAGACCACAGCATGGCGTATGCCTCCTCGGCGCTAAACAACTTCCTCGCCATAACGTAACTAACACTAACACTAACTAAACAAATTGTTTTTTATTTATTTATTTTTTTATATAAAACACACAAACTAACTGCTATATATATCTACACTACCGCTAACAAAAAAATAAACCGCTATTGCTATATATATTATATATATGTGGATATATATATAATTATATACTCCCTACCTGCCTATTCTAATAGAATAAAAGATAGAAAGGTAGATAGATAGAAAAAAAGATAGATGGATAGATAGATTTCTATCTATCTATACAATCTATCTATACAGAGAATGTTTTAGAGTGTAACTGTATTTTTTGTGTAACTGTAACTGTAATCTTCTGGCAGCAATTCTCCCGAGTCTTTTCTTCTCCTCAAACTGAAACAATGTTTGAGGAGAAGAAAAGAGGCAGGAGATTTACTGCCAGAAAAGTCAAAATAAAACAAATGTGGTCGCTGTGATAGGTTTTCACAGCGACCACATGTTCAGGGACCATCAGATTGGTCCCTGATACTCTGCCCAGTGCCCAGAGCTGTTGGTAACAGCGTGGGCACAGGGCTGTGTGCACGCGATCGCGTGCACACTGTTTTCTATGCAGAAATGCATGTGATCGCTGTGATTGGTTGTCACAGCGATCACATGTTCAGGGGCCAAAAGATTGACCCCTGACATTCTGCCCAGTGCCCATGGCTGTTAGCAACAGCCAGGGCACAGAGCTGTGTGCACGCGATCGCGCGTGCACAGTCTCTGAAGTGCCGCCGTAAATAGTCTATACGGCGGACTTTAGAGACCCTGACCGCTGGCCGTATAAATACGGCCAGCGGTCGGGAACCTGTTAAAGGAACAATGACTTTCCTATTCACTACAAAAGAACCAAGATGGGAACTCCAGACAAGATGGGAACTCCAGACAAGATGGGAACTCCAGACAAGATGGCTGCTGCACGAAACTAAATCATTTAAACATTATCATCACTTTCACATATTACATATCTTAGTAATTCGGCCTCCTGCTTGATAATTCACAATGTAATTTCATACAGAGAATATAAGCAAATAAATCATCCTTCACAAACCTCCCTTTTTCTCATATTAAATTACAGAAATTATATATATTATGATTATGAAACTCAAACAATATATCAATAGGGCCACAACTAATATGATGCCATCACCAATGTCCGGTTAGGGTATGGGGTCCCACCAGTGTATCGACAAGTCATGTACATCATCGTCCTCTTCTTCTCCTGTCTTCTGATTAGAACACTTGATACTGCTGACGGATTCACTCAGGTCTTTGGTCTTTACTTGGAACTTTGCTGATGTCATCAGGACTTGATTTGGTCCTTTTCATCTGTCAGACACCGTCTCTTTTAGTTTACGTCACCGGGCTATACACAAAACCTCATGCTGTGAGCCTGGGGTGAGATCCCACGTAGGCGGATTAGTGGGGTGTTATTGTGACCCCACAAACCCTCTGCTCATCTGTCTTCTTACTTGTCTGGGCGGCTGCTTGGAATTGTGACACTTCCGTCAGTTCATGACAAACGCGTTGTACTGGCTCCGGCTGCGCCTGCCGCACCTCAGTAATGGAGTTCATCGTATTAAAAATCTTTTAGTTCATGTTTACTGGCACTTGCTGGGCAACCCCAACCCTTGTCAATTGTTACTAATCTGGTGATAACATCTACGTACTATAAAAGTTGTTCTAAGTACATACAATAACAATGTCAGGCCCTTAAACTAAATCAAACAAACACCTTTTATATAAGAAAAACTTCTCTGTTCCAATGGACAGGGCACCTAGAAGATGTGTAATTATTGGGTACATTTCATTTGCACTTGGTGTCACGCTTTCCAGCAGGATTTGTACCTTGATCTGAGCTGATTTCCTGGAACATTTCCAGCTCACCAAAATATACACAGATTCCACATGTTTATCTGACAAATGTCGCAAACCAATTTTCCTTACTCTAATTTGTATTGCATGGGAAGGCCTCTCAAGGTCTGTTCTCTTCGTGGGAGGTGGGTATGATAAGGTTGGCACCGGTCTGCCAGGACTGTTCTGTAGGCAAATCAAACAGCTCTAACAGAATTTAGCAGCAACAGCTGTAAAGCCTGGGACATACCAATTAGATCTTACCAAATCGATCCTTGCAGTCTTGGGGCATATGTGAGGTCATACACCATCAATGCAAAAGCCATCAAGAGTGCCTTGGGTCTTACCGGTTCACGTTCCCTTATCCGTCCACATTCTGTTAGAATCTGGTTCTCACGCCTTCCGCTCCAAGTTGGACTCTTCCTGTGGAGAACAAGCTTTTTCATTGTACAAACATTAATTGATCTTAATCAAATAATTAATTTGAAGAAAAACATTAACAAATAACATCTTTACATCAAACGTTCACATTGAGCAATAACTAGAAATTATACATGCAAACTAATTTTTCTTCTTTTTATATATATATATATATATATATATACACACACACACAAACACTGCACAGAATTTTCCTTTCACAATAACAACGACAAAAAACAAATAACTAAAAATGTTTTCAAATGGGAATATTCCACTTCTGTACCTATTATCTGACGCATGACTCTAATAGTCCAATGCTAAGGCTGGTCCAGAACTTTACATAAAGCTTAACTTCAGTATTTAATATTCCCACAACACTTCTTAAATACAATTATTAAACAAACTAACTTTGGAATAACATCTGGAGAACTGCTGATATCTTATTGTACAAACATCAGGTCAATACTTGGGATAACATTGTTCCCCTGTCACTTACACACAACATCTGCAGTGGGGAAAATACAGGCCGAGCTTCAGGCCCCCCTGAGAACAGGTCTACACACACGAGCACATTGTCATACACTTCTACCTCGGGTAGTTGTATGTTCTGCAGTCGCTGGGACGGGTAATCTGGCCGGGCTGCACTTTTCACAGGTACCTTTGCTGTTTTACCTATGTCATGCCGTGCGCACATCATGCCGGCTGCTACAAACCTAGTGGTGGCATTATTGTATCCAGGAACAAGCCAATTTACTGACACCTGGCTGCACATACCCTTGTTGTCAGTTCTGTTTTCTCTTGCTCTCTCAATTGGCTTACCCAATGATCCAATAAAGTTCCTACTACCAATGGGCCCATAATTGTGGGTGATGCCAAAAGCGTACCTAGAGACCTAGAGTCAGTGTATATGTCGGCCGTCTTACCTTCTGCCAGGTTACAAGCCTCAGCGAGCACCTCCAGCTCCGCTCCTTGAGATGAACAAGAAGGTGAGAGTGGTTTCTGGGTAATTTACCTTGTGCCTCGTATCCTGTTCTACACATACTGTATATGATAAAGTATGTCTACATTACAAATTTACATTGGAAACCCATGTCACATATAGATAGAACATTTCAAAAGGGTGGAGTTTTATTGTTCCACATTTATCTGATGATCCAGAACACTTGTAAATCCCACCCACCAGGTCCTGTAAATACCTGATTAATACAAAAACAAACAAAATATGTTACTGAAATCTGGCATAAAATAAACAATATTCAAACATTTTTTTTGTTTTGCCTTCTCCCCATCTAAATCTGTAAAGACTCATCTGTGAGTGACGTCACCTCTGCCTCCTGTGTAAATTGGCTGGAGGGGGATGGTCTCTTACACAATAACTCATATTGGGTGGAGACTACAGCACAGCTTCACCGTTCTGGAAGGATCTGGAACCATCTACACAGAAAAACCTCAAAATGTAGGTTACTGTCATACATATTTAATCTGGGTTACTCCTTGAAGCTCATACACATTTTGTAGATCTCCTAGAACCAAATTCATTAATTCAAAACAAAATAAAACACAAAACAAAACTACCTGATCAGTCCCTTCACCATTCCCTCCTATTTGGACTCTGCGAAAGTAATGTAGCAGGGTTCAAAACTACATATTAACATAATGAGATTAGGCACTCTATCGGGGGGGGGGGGGGGCACTAGTTTAACCCCTTGTAATACACAACAGCCTGGAACAAAAAAGATTACTTTCTCCTGACAAAAATAAATTTTATCTTTAAAATGACCTGCAACCATTTACCTGTAAAACATCTCACATTTTCAAAAATAACATTTAGGCAGCACCATAGCACGTGCCCCATGTGTGAAAACAAAAAAAACAAGACAAATGTAATTAGTTATTCAATAACACAGAAAATAATATATCTGGTAATATAAATTACTGCAAACCAATAAGCTGTACATAAGAATAGGGAACAGAGGGGGCACATACATGTTCAAGACCCCGTGTCTCACAATATCTGTAGTTTAATTCATTTGAATCAACATCAGAACATTCCAACATTAAATCTTATCACATTATAACACATTAATCTGCAGTATAGCTTTTATCTTTCTACAAACAGATCCAGCCGGCTGTAATATTTTTCTCGCTTGGTGTAGTTACAGACGACTGCGCTGCGCGAAAATAAAACACGTTGCATAAAAAAAATGAAAAAAAAGTGGAACTGATTTTAACCCCATACACAAAACACTAACATTTTTAGACATTACTGCTGTTAAAAATAGGAAACATACAATATAGTTCTGCTTTTATTGTGGCCATTAGTTTCAAACTTCAGACATGTTACATTACACACATCACACAGATGTCACATCACATCACACATGTTACATTGCACACATCACACAGATGTCACATCACATTACACATTACACTCCTCCGTTCTGACCCACGTCAGTCACTGCAATGTACCGGGCTGCTCCGTTTTCTTCACTCTTCCAATGAAAATTTACACCTGTATTTAAATTGTTCTTTCTCACATCATCTTACTTGTAACTACCTGTAATCACCTGATCACATGCAAACATCCTTCTTACGCTGCCAGCCTCTTCAACAATTTTTTTTTCAGTGTGTTATTTTGCCTTCACATACTTTATAATTAAAGCCCCAGCTCCTTTTGCTCATTCTAATGTTGGCCGGGACCAGTGCCCCAAAGCATCTTTGTCCAACTTCCTCCTGACCCCATGGTCGGAGAGCAGTAGGGTGATTTCCGGTAAATCCCCCACCTCCAGGCAAACAGGCCAAGTTTGCCGACAAATATCTCAGACCAGTCTATCTCCTAGACTGTCTTACCAATACGATATCAAAAGTCGTTCCTCCAGACATTCTAGCAGTAGGATTCTCTGATCCCTCACTGGATTGAACATCAAGAACAGACAAAATGCTGCCAATCAACAATTACAAGAGCAAATTCTTCAACACAATCGACATTCATGAACCTCCATTGATTCAAGCAGGAGTTGGTAACACTTCACTTATGCAGAACACTTGCTGCCGGGGGGTGTCTTTCGGTTCATAGAGCCCATGATGTAACATATATCCCAAACTCTTTCCTCTAGCACTTTGCAATGGTTTCACATGCAAATTATATTTGGTAACATAAATATATTATCCTCCCCGCTCAGCCGTTCACTCTGTGGGTTGTAGTTTAGGGTGCTGTTATCTATGTTGGTGATAATTTATTTACGGGCTATGGGTCTGAGCCAATACCAATGTCCTTCACTGTAATTACTACTACGACACAGGTGGCACCTGGGGATAAGTGTCAGGGTCATTCATTGAATACAGGATGTTATATTACAACGGTATTCAATCCAGCGGTCTGATGTTATTCTACTACAGACTTAATTACTTGGATGTTATTTTACATCAAAGTGTATATGCCGGATTATCATGTGCTAGAAATCAGTCTGTACTGATTCCAACCTTATGCCAGTCTGGCAATGCATACAACTGGTTTATGGACCCTTACACACAATATCACTGTCTGGCAATGCGTTAGGAAAATATAAATGATTTTCTAATACAGTATTCAAAGTTTTTCCCTGTTGCACTGGGTAATGGTATTGAGTGCAAATTCAATATAGACACAATTGCTTCTCCTTGCACTGGATTCTACATTATCAGGACTTAACCATTGAAGCTCCTGTGGTACTACATGATATTACTCACAACTATCTATGGGTCTGAGCCAATACCAGTCAGTACCTCCCAACTATAATCCCAGACAAACAGGTAACAGAACAACTATTAATCCTCAACAATTTGACACAACTAAATAACAAATGACACTACAACAAAGCAGCAAGCAGAAGTTTTGTTTTTTCCTCACAGTCCAAACTACAATCTTTGCATTTCAAATACTTCACATGTGAGTTACGACTTCTCTCTGCCATGCGCTACGTCACTGCATTCCAAAGACATCTCACAATTGTTAACTATGTATTTGCTGGCAAAAATTCTCTCATGTCTTTCAAATCAACAGTTTAACCCCTTCGCGCTCAGCGACGTAATAATCCGTCGCGCTAACTGTATCGTTAGCGCTCAGCGACGGATTATTACGTCGCGGGGATAACGGCCATTTCGGCCGTCTTCCCGACACATACAGGAGCTGTGACGCTGCTGTCTCGTACAGCAGCTGTCACAGCTCCTACAGCGGGGACCGATCGCTGTGTCCCCGCTGATTAACCCCTTAAAAGCTGTGTTCAATAGTGATCACGGCTTTTTAGGGGTTAAGCTACGCGATAGCGGCTGGCGATGGTGGCTATGGCAACCGGACACCAAACTATGGTGTCCGGCTCTGCCATCGACGGAAGCCTAGTGGGTCCTGACGAAGTCAGGACCCACTATGCTTGCTGTCAGTGAGTAGCTGACAGTTCTAATACACTGCACTACGCATGTAGTGCAGTGTATTAGAATAGCGATCAGGGCCTCCTGCCCTCAAGTCCCCTAGTGGGACAAAGTAATAAAGTTAAAAAAAAGTTAAAAAAAGATGTGTAAAAATAAGAAAATAAAAGTTTTAAAAGTAATAAAAGTAAAAATCCCCCCTTTTCCCTTATCAGTCCTTTATTATTAATAAAAATATATAAACAAACAAATAAACTATACATAATTGGTATCGCCACGTCCGTAACGGCCTGAACTACAAAATTATTTCGTTATTTATCCCGCGCGGTGAACGCCGTAAAAGAAAATAATAATAAACCGTACCACAATCACAATTGTTTGGTCACTTCACCTCCCAAAAAAATTAATAAAAAGAGATCAAAAAGTCGCATGTACCTAAAAATGGTACTGATAGAAACGACAGTTCGTTACGCAAAAAATAAGTCCTCGCACGGCTTTATTGATTGAAAAATAAAACCGTTATGGCTCTTAGAATAAGGAACACAAAAAGTGAATGATTGTTTACAAAACGTATTTTATTGTGCAAACGCCATAAGACATAAAAAAAAACTATAAACATCTGGTATCGCCATAATCGTATCGCCACGCAGAATAAAGTGAATATGTCATTTATAGCGCACGGTGAACGCTGTAAAAAAAAACGAAAAAAAAAACAATAGTAGAATTGCTGTTTATTAGTCACCACGCCACCTAAAAATAGAATAAAAACTGATCAAAAAGCCGCATGCACCCCAAGAAAACTACAATGGATTCCTCAAGGGGTCTAGTTTCCAAATTGGGGTCACTTTTGGTGGTTTTCCACTGTTTTGGCACCACAAGACCTCTTCAAACCGGACATGGTGCCTAATAAAAAAAGAGGCCTCAAAATCCTCTAGGTGCTCCTTTGCTTCGGAGGCCGGTGCTTCAGTCCATTACCGCACTAGGGCCACATGTGGGATATTTCTCTAAACTGCAGAATCTGGGCAATAAGTATTAAGTTGCGTTTCTCTGATAAAACCTTTTGTGTTATAAAAAAAATGGTATAAAGAGGATTTTCTGACAAAATTTTTTTTTTTAATTTCACCTCTACTTTGCTCTAAATTCCTGTGAAACACCTAAAGGGTTCATAAACGTTCTAAATGCTGTTGTGAATACTTTGAGGGGTCTAGTTTCTAAAATGGGGTGTTTGATAGGGGTTTCTAATATATGGGCCCCTCAAAGCAACTTCAGAACTGAACTGGAACCTAAAAAAAAAAAAAAAAATCAGGCAATACTTCGCTTCTTACATTATACTGATAATGAGCCGTGCCCACCCCGAGATGACCCCAGTTTTGACCGTTTGTATAAACGGAGACCCCTATTAGACCGTTTCAGTGCCCGGTTTTCCCAAGCATACACCCCCAAGAAGTGTATTTCTATTGATGAGTCCTTGGTGGATTTTAAAGGGAGGGTTCAATTCCGCGAGTACCTGCCGGGTAAGAGGGCAAGGTATGGCGTGAAGATGTATGAGCTGCGAGAGTGCATCAGGGTATACCTACAGGTTTAGGATATATGAAGGGAAGGACACCAGTGCTCAGCCCCCAGAATGCCCCCCCTTACTGGGCGTTAATGCAAAAATTGTGTGGGATTTGGTGCACCCACTGCTGGACCAGGGTTACCACCTCTACCTGGATAATTTTTATACCGGCGTCCCACTCTTCAACTGCCTCGCTTCCAGTCCTGTGGCATGCGGCACTGCTAGAAGAAATCTGAGAGGCCTCCCTAAGACTCTGCAGGGCAAACAAGAAGGGGTGAGCGCTGGGCACATTCTAGCAGCAACATATTGTGTGTCAAGTACAAGGACAAGAGAGATGTCACACCAGTACCCATGTACCTGTACGAGGTACCAGTACAGAGACCCCTAAACCAGACTGCATCCTGGACTACAATAGGTACATGGGAGGGGTGGACTTGTCAGATCAAGTCCCGAAGCCCTACAGTGCCATGCGGTGTGGTATAAGAAGCTGGCCGGGCACATCATACAGATGGCATTGTACAACGTGTACGTGCTACGTCGATGTACAGGCCAGAGGGGAACTTTCCTGGAATTTCAAGAGGTGATTATCAAGAACCTAATCTTTAGGGACCAGGAACTGGGGGGGGCACCCAGTACTTCTGGAAGCGGGGCCACACACATCGTACCAGGGCAACACTTTCCAGGAGAAGTTCCCCAAACTGGCAAGAAGGGAAAAAGTCAAAAGAGGTGCAAAGTCTGCTATAAGAGTGGTATAAGGGAGGACACAATATATCAATGTAACGCGTGTCCCGAAAAACCAGAGCTCTGTATGAAAGAGTGTTTTAAAATTTATCATACATCCCTTGTTTTATAATTTACCCCAATTCTACTTACCCTGATGCACTCCGCACAGCTTATCCCCCCTCGTCTTTCCCCTCTGGGCCCTGCTGTGTGCCCAGGCAGCTGATAACAGCCACATGTAGGGTATTGCCATACCCGGGAGAACCCACATTACAGTTTATGGGGTGTAGGTCTCCGGTCAAAATGCTCACTACACCTCTAGATGAATGCCTTAAGGGTGTAGTTTTTAAAACGGGGTCACTTCTTGCGGGTTTCAACTGTACTGGTACCTCAGGGGCTTCTGCACACATGACTTTGCACGAGAAAATCCCCAGTAGGCCAAATGGTGGTCCTTTCGTTCTGAGCCCTCCCATGGGCCCAAACGGCAGTTTATCACCACAAATGGGGTATTGCTGCACTCAGGACAAATTGTGCAACAGAATGGGGTATTTTATTTCTTGTGAAAATAAGAAATTTTCAGCCAAAACTACATATTATTGGAAAAAATTAATTTTGTTTTAATTCCAAGCCCAATTCAAATAAGTTCTGTCAAAAAACTGTGGGGTCAAAATGGTCACAACACCCATAAATGAATTCCTTGAGGGGTGTAGTTTCCAAAATGGGGTCACTTCTGGTGGTTTTCTATTGCTTTGATACCTCCGGTGCTCTGCAAATGCGACATGGCACCCGAAAACCAAACCAGCAAAATCTGTACTCCAACAAACACATAGCGCTCCTTTCCTTCTGAGCCCTCCCATGGACCCAAACAGCAGTTTATCATCACAAATGGGGTATTGCCGCACTCAGGACAAATTGGGCAACAAAATGTAGTATTTTATTTCTTGTGAAAATAAGAATTTTTTAGCTAAAACGACATATTATTGGAAAAAAAATATATTTTTTTAATTCCCAGCCCAATTCAAATAGGTTCTGTGAAGAAACTATGGAGTCTAAATGGTCACAACACCCATAAATGAATTCTTTGAGGGGTGTAGTTTCCAAAATGGGGTCAGTTCTAGTGGGTTTCCATTGCTTTGATACCTCTGGGGCTCTGCAAATGCGAGATGGCACCCGAAAACCAAACCAGCAAAATCTGCACTCCAAAGAACACACAGCACTACTTCACTTCTGAGGCCTCCCATGGACCCAAACTGCAGTTTATCGCCACAAATGGGGTATTGCTGCACTCAGGAGAAATTGGGCAACAAAATGGGGTATTTTGTTCCCTGTGAAAATAAGAAATTTTGATAAAAAATTACATCTTATTGGAAAAAATGTAATTTTTTTCATTTCACAGCCCAATTCAAATAGGTGCTGTGAAAAAACTGTGCGGTCAAAATTGTAACAACAACCATATTTGAATTCCTTGAGGGGTGTAGTTTCCAAAATGGGGTCACTTCTGTGGGTTTCCATTGCTTTGTTACCTCTGGGGCTCTGCAAATGCAACATGGCACCCGAAAACCAATCCAGCAAAATCTGGACTCCAACAAACACATAGCGCTCCTTTCATTCTGAGCCCTCCCATGGGCCCAAACGGCAGTTTATCACCACAAATGGGGTATTGCCGCACTAAGGACAAATTGGGCAACAAAATGGGGTATTTTGTTCCATGTGAAAATAATAAATTTTGATCACAAATGACATCTTATTGGAAAAAATGACATTTTTTTAATTTCACAGCCCAATTCAAATAGGTGCTGTGAAAAAACTGTGTGGTCAAAATGGTAACAACAACCATAAATGAATTCCTTGAGGGGTGTAGTTTCCAAAATGGGGTCACTATTTGGGGATTCCTACTGTTTTGGCACCTCAACACCTCTTCAAACCTGGCATGCTGCCTAAAATATATTCTAATAAAAAAGAGGACTCAAAATGCACTAGGTGCTTCTTTGCTTCTGGGGCTTGTGTTTTAGTCCACGAGCGCACTAGAGCCACATGTGGGACATTTCTAAAAACTGCAGAATCTGGACAATACATATTTAGTAGTGTTTCTCTGGTAAAACCTTCTGTGTTACAGAAAAAAATGAATAACATTTAAATTCAGCAAGATAGATGAAATTTGCAAATTTCACCTCCACTTTGCTTTAATTCTTGTGAAATGCCTGAAGGGTTAAAAAAAACTTTCTAAATGCTGTTTTGAATACTTTGAGGGGTCTAGTTTTTAAAATGGGGTGTTTTATCAGGGTTTCTAATACATAGGCCCCTCAAAGCCTCTTCAGAACTGAAGAAGTACCTTAAAAAAAAGGATTTTGAAATTTTCTTAAATATATGAGAAATTGCTGTTTATGTTCTAAGCCTTGTAACGTCCAAGAAAAAGAAAAGAATGTTCAAAAAACGATGCCAATCTAAAGTAGACTTATAGGAAGTGTGAACTAGTAACTATTTTGGGTGGTATAACTGTCTGTTTTACAAGCAGATGCATTAAAATTCTGAAAAATGCTATTTTTTCCAAATTTTCACTAAATTTTGCAATTTTTCACCAATAAACACTGAATATATCGACCAAATTTTACCACGAATATGAAGCCCAATGTGTCACGGGAAAACAATCTCAGAATCGCTTGGGTAGGTTTAAGCATTCCGACGTTATTACCACATAAAGTGAAATATGTCAGATTTGAAAAATGGGCTCTGAGCCTTAAGGCCAAAACTAGGCTGCGTCCTTAAGGGGTTAAGATCACGTACACACCTGCAATCCTTCATCACACAAAAAGCTTCAACATACCTTTTTGGATCCATCTTTCAACCCGTTCTGACTAAGGAGTCTCATCCATAAAGAAGTGACGTTCTGACAGCTGGATTCCAAGGCTTACGCAATACATGTGTGAATGGTGTAAGAATAAGCTCCTTACCTACCGCGGTTTTTTGTAATTCACAGATGCAAAGCCAGACCTCTCCAGTGACAGCTTATCAGACGTGCAATCTTCCTGGGTTTTATCGGCACCATTTCTGTCGTGGAAATCCATCGCTCAAAATATATTAGACTGAAATTTATACGAGTCCCAACAGACTCTCAAGGCCAGACTCCATTAGTCAGTATCCTAATTAGGATATTTCACCGATATATATCGAGAGAGGAGAAGAAAACACACAGACACGCTTATATGTTCAAAATGCTCCTCTGAAGGATTTATTACCAAACTCAAACTGTTAAACTGAAATTCAGAAGGGGTGTAGGCTTGAGGTAAACCAATCAGAGACAATGTAACAATATTTGTTATTCAGTAAAAAGCATATCATAACGTACATCCCAGATACATCATTATAATTCTTCACACATTATGTTTACAGGTTTCTTATCTCTCTTTTGGACAGAATATCCTCGTGGAGATGGGGGGAGACCTTCCCTCACGCATACTTGCCATCCTCCCATCTCACTCCCTATCCAACTTCACATGGGAACCAAGGTCAAAGATAAAACATACAAAATCAACATTACTTGTATTAAAGGAACAATGACTTTCCTATTCACTACAAAAGAACCAAGATGGGAACTCCAGACAAGAAGGCTGCTGCACGAAACTAAATCATTTAAACATTATCATCACTTTCACATAATACAGATCTTAGTAATTCGGCATCCTGCTTGATAATTCACAATATAATTTCATACAGAGAATATAAGCAAATAAATCATCTTTCACATTAGCAACGCTCTGACTGGGGATTCTGCTCCTAGGGAAGCCCCTGACAACACTGTCCATAAATGGACACTGACTTTAGGAGCTTTAAGATGCCAAAATCCTAGGCCAGAACACTGGCATTGCACTGGCTGGGGATTCCACTCCTGGAGAGAGCCCCTGACGTCACTGTCCATATATGGATTCTGCTCCTGGAGGATCCCTTGATGTTACTGTCTGTACATAGACAGTGACATTAGGGGCTTTGTAATGTGAGAATTCCAAGTCAGAGCGTTGTCAGCGCTGTGGCCGGGAATTACGCTTGTAGAGAAAGCCTCTCACTTTACTGTGCATATATGGCTTTAAATATCCATATTTGGCTTTAAACTCTGGAGTCCCCGGCCAGAGCATCGCAAGCACTCACTGGCCGGGAACTCCTGACTTGGGAAAGCCCTTGATGTCACTTTCACTATATGGACAGTGATGTTAGGAGTTTAAAAACCCAGGAATCCATGGCCAGAGCGTCGGCAATACTCTGGTTAGTGATTACTCCCCTGGAAGGAGCCCCTGATGTCTGTCAATTGTTATGGTAGTAGTCGGATATGATCTTTAATAAATTGAAACCATTTTTTTAAGCTTTAAGAACAAGGTTTGACAATGATAAGTTCTACCCATGTGTATCTAATGCTGATATGTATCCATGCTCCTTACTCATTTTAATATTGTGTGATTGAACTTGGTAACTTGGTATGCTTGGCTGACTGTACTGTATGATCAGAAGTAGTAACTAGATGTTTACGAATCAGATTCAGATAAGTTTTAGTAATGATACTTAGTTCAACAGATAGAGAGGTCCTATAGTGGAGGACCAAGTCAATGTGAGCTCGAAATTTTGAACGAAAAAATAACAGAGTAAAAAGTAAATTTAGATTAAAAACTTACTATTAAAATACAAACCAGACAGCTCTCCAAGGTAGAGTTTGAGAAGCTGCATACTATATTCTAATGCTACTTTGCCTAAATGGTAAGCAAATAGATTTTTTTTTTCTACCTAAAATGGCAGAAAACACACTATTTTGGAGATGGAAAGGATGGCTAGAGGGCAAATGGAGGAGGCCATAGTTTTTTAATTGCTTTTTTTTCCTGGGTGTTTTTTTTATTCCATTTGCTAACAATTTAGGCAAAGTAGCTCAAAAGTATACATTTTTAAAATCCGTAATTTTGTGAAGTATTGTAATTGGAAATTTTCACGCACGCCTGTTTTGAGTAACAATGTTAGCTTTTTGAGACTTTATGCTGTTTTCGCATCTTTTAAATAGTATGTTGGTACCAGCGGGAGAGGAGACCTCCTGCATGACAGATTTAATATAATTGACACCAGCGGATATTATAGCTGAAATCTATGCTAGCTGGCGTAGGTATCTGTTTGTGGAGCACTGAACACCCAAGGTGTGCCAAATTTGTTCAGAGCTGTGGGCTTCTTAGAGTATGTTCACATTAAGTTTTTTCTTTTCGACTGAGGTATACGTCGGGAGAAGACTAAGTATACCTCCAACGGAAGGCCTCGACGTATCCCATTGTATACGCATACAGTGGGATATGTCACCTGAATTTCTCGGGCACAGAGCTACTTTAAGCACTAGGCTCGGTAAAGCCGCTGATGTTACTGTCCATATATGGGCAGTGATGTTAGGGGCTTAAACAAAATCAAGAATCCACACCCAGTGCGTTAGCATTGTTCTGGCCTGGGATTCGGCCTCTGGAGGAGCCCCTGACGTTACTTTCCATATATGGACAGTGACTACAGGGGTTTTAAGATGCCGGAATCCTAGGCTAGAACATCGGCAACACTCTGGACAAGGTCTCTGCTCCTGGAGGAAGCCTATATTGTCACTGTGTATATATGGACAGTGACGTCAGAGGATTTGAGATGCTGGAATCCCTAGTCAGAGCATCGACAATGCTGTGGCAGGGAAAACCGGTTCTTGAGGGAGCCTGTGATGTCACTTTCCATATATGGACAGTGATGTCATGGGCTTTCAACTATGGAGTCCCCAGCCAGAGCAACAAAATCCCTCTGGCTGGGGGCCCCTGTCTTGGGAAGGCTCTTGACATCACTGTCCATATATGAACAGTGATGTTAGGACCTTAAAAACTCAGAATCCACAGGCAGAACGTTGGCAACGCTCTGGCTGGGAATTCCGCTCCTTGAGGAGACCCTGACAACACTATCCATAAAAGGACTGTGAGTTCAGGAGCTTTAAGATGCCGAAATCCTAGGCCAGAACCTCGGCATTGCTCTAGCTGGACATTCCGCTCCTGGAGGGAGATTCTGATGTCAGGGTCAAAATATGGACAGTGACGTTAGAGGCTTTGAGATGTTGGAATCCCCGACTAGAGCATTGGCAATGCTCTGGCCAGGGATTCTGCTCATGGAGGAAACCTTGACGTTACATATATAGTAATATTAAGGGATTAGTAATGCGAGAATTTCAGGCCAGAGTGTTGCCAATGCTCTGGCCAGTGATTCCGCTCCTGGAAGGAGCCCTTGACGTTAATGTCCAGATATGCAGTGATGTTAGGGGCTTTGAGATGCCGGAATCGCCGGCCAAAGTGTCGGCAACGCTCTAGCCGGGGATTCTGCTTCTGTAGGATCCCCTGACTTTACTGTCCATGTATCGACAGTGACGTGAGGGGCTTTCTAATGCAAGTGTCCCAGACCAGACCATTGGCAAAGCTGTGGCTGGGGACTAGACTACTAGAGGGAACCCCTGACGTTATTGTCCATAAAAAGGCGGTAACGTCAAGGGCCCCACTAGTACTGGAATCCCCGGTCAGAGTGCTACCGATGCTCTAGGCCGGGGTCCGAATAGTTCAAAGCTTATTTCAGTAGGCTTCTGTTTAATATTGGCGTATAAAAATGCCAGTATTTTTTAATTCCACCCATTGGTTATATGCAACAACGGGAGGTGAGGTCCTCTTGCTCGACAGATTTACTATAAGTTACATCAGGCATTGGCGTAAATTATAGCGGAAATCCATGGCAGATTGTTTCTAGCGTCGATTTCAGTTTGTGGAGCCTTGACAGCCAAAGTTGTGTCAAATTTATTAAGAGCCATGCTGATATATAATCATGCTTCTTATGTATGTTTTAATATTGTGTGATTGAACATGATGTTCTAGACTAGATAAAAAGTTACTATTAAAAAAAAAAAAACAGACAGCTCCCTACCAAGTTAGAGTTTGAGAAGCTGCATACTATACTCTCCTGCTACTTTGCCTAAATGGTAAGCAAATTGATTATTTTCTTTTTCTACCTAAAATGGCAGAAAACACACCTATATTGGAGATGGAAAGGAAGGCTAGAGGGGAAATGGAGGAGGCCGGTGTTTTTAAATTGCATTTTTTTCCTAGGTGTTTTTTATTCTATTTGCTGACAATTTTGGCAAAGTAACTCAAAAGTAGATGTGTTTATAATACTTGATTTTGTAAAGCAATGTAATGGGTCAAAATAAAGACATTGAGGGGGACTTATTAAATATCTTGTGGTAGTTATCTGACAGAAGAAAAGTTGCAAATTATGTTTCACGCCTGTTTTTAAAAAAAAATTATGTTTTTTTGGAAAATTATGCTGCTTTCGTCTCTTTCCAAACAGGAAGTGGGTCCCAGCGGTAGGGGGTTCTGCTGCACGACAGATTCAATATAAACACAACAGAAATTAGTTTAAATCATAGCGGAAATCTATGCAAGCTTGTATCTGGCATAGCTTTGAGTTTGTGGAGTCCTGACAGCCCATGTTGCGGCAGATTTATTAAGAGCCGTCCGCTTCTTAGTAAATTTATGGCAACTTACTTCTGAAGGTTTCTGTTTAAAACCGGTATATGAAATGCCAGTCCTAATAAATTCCCCCATTGCATTCATGTAACCAGCTTTAGGACTTAAAAGTCAATTATCACAACAAGTGACATTGTTAGTTGTTAAGGTAGGGTAAATGAATTAAGGTAGTCGGATATGAGCTTTAATGAATTGAAAGTATTTTTTTTAAGCTCTTTAGAGCAAGATTTGACAATAAAAAGTTCTTCCTATGTGTATGTAATGCTGATATGTATCCATGCTCCTTACTTATTTTAATATTGTGTGATTGAATTTGATATGCTTGCCTGACAGTACTGTATGATCAGAAGTAATGGCTAGATGTTTAAGAATCAGATTCAGATAAGTTTTAGTAATGATACTTAGTTCAACAGATAGAGAGGTCCTATAGGGGAGGACCAAGTCAATGTGAGCTTGAAACTCTGAACAAATAAATACCAAGTCAGGCAGAGTAAAAAGTACATTTAGATTAAAAAGTTACTATTAAAATACAAACCACACAGCTCTTCAAGGTAGAGTTTGAGAAGCTGCATAATATACCCTCCTGCTACTTTGCCTAAATGGTGAGCAATTAGAAATTTTTCTACCTAAAATGGCAGAAAACACACCATTTTGGAGATGGAAAGGACGGCTAGAGGGGAAATGGAGGAGGCCGTAGTTTTTTAATTAAATTTTTTTCCTTGGTGTTTTTTTTTTTCCATTTGCTAACGATTTAGTCAAAGTAGCTCAAAAGTAAATGTCTTTATAATACATGATATTGTAAAGTAATGTAATGGGAAGTTTTGGCGCATGCCCGTTTTGAGTAAAAATGTTAGCTTTTTGAGACTTTATGCTGTTTTCGCGTCTTTTCAACTAGTAAGTCGGGACCAGCGGAAGAGCAGATCTTCTGCATGACATATTTAATTTACACCTGCGGATATTGTAGCTGACATCTATGCTAACTGGTGTAGATGTCAGTTTGTGCAGCACTGACAACCCAAGTTGCGCCATATTTATTCAGAGCAGTGGGCTTCTTGGAGTATGTTCACATTCAATTTTTTATTTTCGTCAGAGGTATGTGTCGGGAGAAGTCTCTACGTATACCTCCAACGGAAGTCTGTATAGGCATAGAGTGGGATATATCACCTGAACTCCCCGGGCACAGCGTTACTTTAAGCACTAGGCTCGGAAAGCCCCTGACGTTAGCAACGCTCTGACTGGGGATTCTGCTCCTAGGGAAGCCCCTGACAACACTGTCCATAAATGGACACTGACGTTAGGAGCTTTAAGATGCCAAAATCCTAGGCCAGAACACTGGCATTGCACTGGCTGGGGATTCCACTCCTGGAGGGAGCCCCTGACGTCACTGTCCATATATGGATTTTGCTCCTGGAGGATCCCTTGATGTTACTGTCTGTACATAGACAGTGACATTAGGGGCTTTGTAATGTGAGAATTCCAAGTCGGAGCGTTGGCAGCTCTGTGGCCGGGAATTACGCTTGTAGAGAAAGCCTCTCACTTTACTGTGCATATATGGCTTTAAATATCTGTGGCGAAAGCGGGTCAGTGGGGGTCGGTTTACGCCAAGAGAATGTGGGCGATAGATTCAGGCGACACAGATTAACAGGGGACAAGCCACAGCGGCGCGTTTATTAACAGGGACAGACACACACAGAACCAATGCATCGCTGCTTCTCCCCTCTGGGCTGGATGGGAGAGGCTACCTCACTATGGGGTCTCTCCACTGTACCTTTCATCCTTTGGGGTGTCTCCAGATCCTCCTTAGTTAGATGGGACTCCAGCACTTGTCCTCTATTACTGTCCCTAGGTCAGGTACCATCTCTGAGGTAGACATCCCCTGCCTGCAGCTCACACTGCTATCTCATCCTCTCCTGGGATGCAACTAACTGAGAACTCATCCAGCACCACTATATCCCTCACTCACCCCTCCCTCAGGAAACAGGCCCCCTCCTTTTTTCTTATTTACATTAGATAAGTTCCCGCTCTCAGCCTGTGACTCATTCTCCTTCAGTGTAAGATTAACCCTAGAGGGGGAGGACAGTGAAGCAGCACTGAACACAATGCAATACAAATTAACTGGTTATCAAACATAACGTAATGCAGTTTGAGGGGACATATCGCCATCTAGCACCGGGCGCCATCTAAGCTATGGCACCCGGATGGCGGGAGTGCGACGGTTTGCGGCAGGCTTAACCTGTATTTGGGTACAATGCCTGTAAACGTCACCCGTTCCGCCACAGACCTCCCCCAGCTTAGATCCAGAATCAGTCCTGCTGACCCTCTGTCGGGTCAGTGATGAGATGTGGGCCCGGTGCTGTCAGTCTCCGCCCATCAGTGTCCTGCTGCCGAGAGAGTCCATCAGCATTCCCGTGGTCCCGGACCTTGTTATGTGAGATGGTAAAGTTATAGGATTGTAAGACCAGGCTCCACCGTAGTATACGCCCATTGTCCCCGGCGGTTCGGTTCAACCAACTGAGAGGACTGTGGTCTGTGACTATTGTGAACTCCCTCCCATAAACGTAGGGCTGGAGCTTCTTTAGAGCCCACACAACAGCCAGGCACTCCTTCTCAATGGTTGTGTATGCCCTCTCTCGGTCCAGCAACTTCCGGGAGAGGTACGCGACCGGGTGTTCGTGGCCCGCCTCGTCCACTTGGCTCAGTACCGCTCCCAACCCGACGTCTGAGGCATCGGTTTGGACTATGAACCGCCGGTGGAAGTCAGGGGCAGCCAGGACAGGGGAGGTGGAGAGGGCAGTCTTAAGGCTCCCGAAGGCCGCCTCACAGTCAGGGGACCAGGGCATCAGTCGACTGAATCTTTTGGACGGCAAGTCGGTCAAGGGCTTGGCCAGGGTACTATACTGCGGATGAATTTTCGGTAGTACCCTGTGACTCCCAGAGAGGCCCTAACCTGCTTCTGATTGGCCGGCCGGGGCCAATGGAGAATGGACTCCACCTTGGCCGCCTCGGGGCGGATCTGTCCGCTGCCCATTCGGTGCCCCAGGTAGGCGACTTCTGCCATCCCCATCTGGCACTTGTCGGGGCGGATGGTGAGGCCGGCGTACCGGATGCGCTCCAGGATCTGCGCCACGTGCCCCAAGTGTTCCTCCCAAGTCTCGCTAAAGATAGCGATATCATCCAGGTAGGCCTGGGCAAACTCCTGACACCCCACGAGGATCCGGTCGACCACCCTCTGGAAGGTCGCGGGGGCGTTCTTCATTCCGAACGGCGTGCACGTAAATTCAAACAGGCCGAACGGGGTGATGAACGCCGAGCGCTCTTGGGCTTCCTTGGTCAGAGGAATCTGCCAGTAGCCCTTGCTGAGATCCAGAGTGGATACGAAGCGTGCCCCTCCCAGCCTATCGAGCAGCTCATCAATCCGGGGCATCGGATAGGCATCCGTAACGGTTACCTCGTTAAGCCGCCGGTAGTCTACACAGAACCTCGTGGTTTTGTCCTTCTTGGGGACCAACACAACGCCGGCGGCCCAAGGACTGTGAGATGGTACAATGACCCCCATCTCCAGCATGTCTTCTACTTCTTTTCTCATCGCGGACAGCACTGAGGGAGTCACTCGGAACGCGGGCTGCCTCAGGGGTCGGGCTACTCCAGTGTCGACCTCGTGAGCGACTAGGGAGGTACGTCCGGGGGACGCGGTGAACAGGGCCTCCTGGGCTGCTAACACCTCCCCCATCTCCCTACTCTGCAAGCACGATAGCTGGACTTCAAGCTGCACATCTGCCAGCCCTGTCTGGCGTCGGGCCTCTGCCAGTAGGTCAGGGATGCGGTCCACGTCAGGGTTGTCCATGGGCTGGCAGCATATCGCGACCGCTCCTACCTCCCTTACCACATAGGCCTTGAGCCGGTTTATGTGGTAGTTCCGTACCCGCTTTTCTGCTTTGTCGTGGGCTACTAGGTAGTTTGTCGTCCCCTGTCGCCCCACTACAGTGTACGGTCCAGCCCAATTGGCCTGCAACTTGTTGCCTCGTACTGGCGCGAGGACCAGTACCTTCTCCCACACCCCCAGCTCTCGGTGTCGGGCGCTACGGTTGTACTCGTCCCGTTGACGGCTTCGAGCTACTTCCAATCGCTGATGGGCCAAATCCATCAGCCGTGCTAGGCGCTCCCACATTTGGCTCACATAGTCTACTACCGGGATCTCCGGGCTTGCAAACTTCCCTTCCCAACCTTCCCGGACTAAGTCCAAGGGTCCCCGGACCCGCCTCGCGAACAGCAACTCGAATGTGGAGTGCCCGGTAGACTCCTGCGGCACCTCTCGATAGGCAAAGAGAAGCTGCTGCAAGGAGCGGTCACAGTCTCTCCCCTCCGAGTGGACGTATCGGAGTAGCAACTGCTTGAGGGTACCGTTGAACCTTTCACACAGTCCGTTCGTTTGGGGGTGTTAGGCGGTGGTTCTTAGAGAACTCACCCCGTGCCGATTCCAGAAGTCCTGCATGAGTTCTCCCTGGAATTGAGATCCCTGGTCTGTGAGTACCTCACGCGGGAACCCCACCTGGCTGAAGATGTCCATGAGTCCCTGGGCGACGTGCTCGGCATATATGAAGGACAGAGCCACTTCGTCCGGGTATCTGGTAGCGAAGTCTACCAAGGTTAGGATGTAACGCTTTCCCCCTCGGCTGGGCGGATTAATGGGGCCAACCAGATCTATGGCCACCCGCTGGAAGGGCTCTCGGATGAGGGGCAGCTGCTTGAGCGGCACCTTGCGCGGGGCCCCCGCCACCCGTTGGCAGACAGAGCATGAAGCTCGGTACCGCCGCACGTCCTCAGTCAGCCCTGGCCAAAAGAAAGCCTTCGAGAGCCGGGCCCTGGTGGACCTGGTCCCAGTGTGACCCGCCGCGGGTATATCGTGGGCCAGGGCTAACAGTCGTGCACGGTAGGCTTGGGGAACAAGCAGCTGTTTGGAGGTGGTCCAGGGTGACGCGGGCTTGGTCGGGGCTTTGACCCAGTACAACAGCCCGTTGTCCCACTGGAACCCTGCCTGGGCCCCTCCACTGGGTGGTCGATCGGCCAGGCTACGGGCAGAGGACAGGGAAGGATCCGTATGCTGGGCCTCCCTAAAAGCGACCCTATCCACCTCCCCAGGTCTGTCGGGGGGTTCGTCAGGTCGGTAAGTTGTGAGGCATCAGGGGCTTGGGTACTTACCACCGGTGGTTCGGGGGGCGGGGCTTCCGGGAGAGGAGCCTCGGTGGTTACACGGGTCGGTGGTGGAGGCCGGTAAAGGTTCTCCCGGGCTTGGCTGCGGGTCACGGCCCCAGCGAACTGACTTGTGAGACCGTTCCCAAGGTTGTTCCCCAATAAGACATCGGCGGGGAGATCCGGCATGAGCCAGACTTCGACCTCCCCTTTTCCGGGGCCCCAGTCCAGGTAGACTCTGGCGCAGGGAATGGACCGCTGCTGTCCGTCCGCCAGGGCAATCCGGGCTAATCGCTGGGGAAGAACCTTAGACTGGGGAACCAGGTCCGCTCTTACCAGGGTGAGGGATGCCCCCGAGTCACGGAGTCCTTGGACGGTGCGACGTCCCAGCACCACGGGCTGTCGGTGGCCCTGCATGTTGACAGGGACCTGGTTCGTCACGAGGCTCGCAAGCTCTACGTGGTAGACCACCTCCTCCACCTCTGGTGCATCTAGGAGGTGGTCACACTCATCGGGGTCGCCTGCCTCCGGGCAAAAGGCGACCCGGGTTGGGGTTGGTCTGGGAAAGGGCACCGTTGATTGGGCCAGGGGGCAGTCCCGTCGGCTGGGGTCTCATTGAAGTTGGCCGGGGTGGTTCCGCTATTTTGGTAGGGGCTCGGAGCTCTCGGCGTTGGTCCTGGCGCGGAAGGCTTCTCCACTGGGGTCGGTGGGCCAAGAACTCGTCAGCCAGGGTGGCGGCATCTTCAGGGGTGCTGGGGTGGCGGTCCACGATCCAGGCACGAACGGGGACCTCCATCCTGGAGAGGAGTTGCTCCAAAATGACGAGGTCCTCCAGGGCCTCCCGACTGAAGGCCTTCTTCCCCTCGGCCCTCCTGGAGCAGCTTAAGCGGAGCTGGGCTGCCAGTTCCACATGGGTACCCTGGCCGGCGAGCGTCAAATTACGGAACCGCTCTCTGTAAGTCTCTGGGGTGATCGCATACCTCTTCAGCAGAGCGTCCCGGAGGCAACCGTAGTCCCTTCCGTCCTCTGGACCTAGGCTCCGGTAGACTTCAAGGGCCCTCCCTTGCAGGCTGGGCCCCACGTAGCGAGCCCATTCGGTGGTGGGGATGTCATGCACCTGTAGCTGTGTCTCCAGCATGGTTAGGTGCGCATCGATATCCGTGGACGAAGGATCCAACTTGGGGAGGTCGTTGTATCGTAGTTGGGGTCTTTGGGGCCCGGCAGGGTTTGGGGTTGTTGGTTCTGGGGGTGCCACTGCACGGGCCACGGCCCCAACGATGATCAGGCGCTCGGCCTCGGAGCTTTGAGGCCCCAGAGCGGTCAGCAGATCCCCCATCCGCAGGGCCTGGGTGTCCGAGATGGCGCTACGGCCGGTTCCCTGGCGACTGGCCGGTTTATCGGGGCAGTAGTCAACGTCACCCTCGGCCATCTCTCCCATCTCAGCCGGGTTCGCCAGGTTACCAGGCTTGGAGCTTCTCAATCAGCCGATCATTGATGTCGCGGGACGAGAAGGCAATACGCCGGAACCGGCACAGCTCTTGGAGAGTAATTCGGAGGTAGCTGCCATAGGGGACAGCCTCTGCTCCGCCGGGAGGATCCATGGCTGACTGCACTGTATGATCAGAAGTAGTAAATAGATGTATAAGAATCAGATTCAGATAAGTTTTAGTAATGATACTTAGTTCAATAGATAGAGAGGTCCTATAGTGGAGGACCAAGTCAATGTGAGCTCGAAATTTTGAACGAAAAAATAACAGAGTAAAAAGTAAATTTAGATTAAAAACTTACTATTAAAATACAAACCAGACAGCTCTCCAAGGTAGAGTTTGAGAAGCTGCATACTATATTCTATTGCTACTTTGCCTAAATGGTAGGCAAATAGATTTTTTTTTTCTACCTAAAATGGCAGAAAGCACACCATTTTGGAGATGGAAAGGATGGCTAGAGGGGAAATGGAGGAGGGCATAGTTTTTTAATTGCTTTTTTTTCCTGGGTGTTTTTTTAATCCATTTGCTAACAATTTAGGCAAAGTAGCTCAAAAGTAAATATTTTTCAAATCCGTAATTTTGTGAAGTATTGTAATTGGAAATTTTCACGCACGCCTGTTTTGAGTAACAATGTTAGCTTTTTGAGACTTTATGCTGCATGACAGATTTAATATAATTTACACCAGCGGATATTATAGCTGAAAGCTATGCTAGCTGGCGTAGGTATCGGTTTGTGGAGCACTGAACACCCAAGGTGCGCCAAATTTGTTCAGAGCTGTGGGCTTCTTAGAGTATGTTCATATTAAGTTTTTTTCTTTTCGACTGAGGTATACGTCGGGAGAAGACTGTACGTATACCTCCAACGGAAGGCCTCAATGTATCCCATTGTATACACATACAGTGGGATATGTTACCTGAATTTCTCGGGCACAGAGCTACTTTAAGCACTAGGCTCAGGAAAGCCCCTGACGTTACTGTCCATATATGGACAGTGATGTTAGGGGCTTAAACAAAATCAAGAATCCACACCCAGTGTGTTAGCATTGCTCTGGCCTGGGATTCGGCCCCTGGAGGAGCCCCTGACGTTACTGTCCATAAATGGACAGTGACTACAGGGGTTTTAAGATGCCGGAATCCTAGGCTAGAACATCGGCAACACTCTGGACAAGGTTTCTGCTCCTGGAGGAAGCCCCTAACGTCACTGTGTATATATGGACAGTGACGTCAGAGGATTTGAGATGCTGGAATCCCTAGCCAGAGCATCGACAATGCTGTGGCAGGGAAAACCGGTTCTTGAGGGAGCCTGTGATGTCACTTTCCATATATGGACAGTGATGTCAGGGGCTTTCAACTATGGAGTCTCCAGCCAGAGCATCGAAAGCCCTCTGGCTGGGGGCCCCTGTCTTGGGAAGGCCCTTGACATCACTGTCCATATATGAACAGTGATGTTAGGAGCTTCAAAACTTAGAATCCACAGGCAGAACGTTGGCAACGCTCTGGCTGGGAATTCCGCTCCTTGAGGAGACCCTGACAACACTATCCATAAATGGACTGTGAGTTCAGGAGCTTTAAGATGCCGAAATCCTAGGCCAGAACCTCGGCATTGCTCTTGCTGGGGATTTCGCTCCTGGAGGGAGATTCTGATGCCAGGGTCAAAATATGGACAGTGACGTTAGAGGCTTTGAGATGTTGGAATCCCCGACCAGAGCATTGGCAATGCTCTGGCCAGGGATTCTGCTCCTGGAGGAAACCTTGACGTTACATAGATAGTAATATTAAGGGCTTTGTAATGCGAGAATTTAAGGCCAGAGCGTTGCCAATGCTCTGGCCAGTAATTCCGCTCCTGGATGGAGCCCTTGACGTCAATGTCCAGATATGGACAGTGATGTTAGGGGCTTTGAGATGCCGGAATCGCCGGCCAAAGCGTCGGCAACGCGGTAGCCGGGGATTCTGCTTCTGTAGGATCCCCTGACTTTACTGTCCATGTATCGACAGTGACGTGAGGGGCTTTCTAATGCAAGTGTCCCAGACCAGACCATTGGCAAAGCTGTGGCTGGGGACTCGACTTCTAGAGGGAACCCCTGACGTCATTGTCCATAAAAAGGCGTTAACGTCAGGGGGCCCACTAGTACTGGAATCCCCGGTCAGAGTGCTACCGATGCTCTAAGCCGTGGTCCGAATAGTTCAAAGCTTATTTCAGTAGGCTTCGGTTTAATATTGGCGTATAAAAATGCCAGTCTTTTTAAATTCCACCCATTGGTTATATGCAACAACGGGAGGTGAGGTCCTCTTGCTCGACAGATTTACTATAAGTTACATCAGGCATTGGCGGAAATTATAGCGGAAATCCATGGCAGATTGTTTCTGGCGTCGATTTCAGTTTGTGGAGCCTTGACAGCCAAAGTTGTGTCAAATTTATTAAGAGCCATGCTGATATATAATCATGCTTTTTACGTATGTTTTAATATTGTGTGATTGAACATGATGTTCTAGACTAGATAAAAAGTTACTATTAAAAAAAAAAAAACAAAAAAAACAGACAGCTCCCTACCAAGTTAGAGTTTGAGAAGCTGCATACTATACTCTCCTGCTACTTTGCCTAAATGGTAAGCAAATTGATTATTTTCTTTTTCTACCTAAAATGGCAGAAAACACACCTATATTGGAGATGGAAAGGACGGCTAGAGGGGAAATGGAGGAGGCCGGTGTTTTTAATAAACAGATTTTTATTGATCCAGTATATATCTAATCATTACATACAGCAATGAAACATTGCAAACAAAGCATTGGGATAAGGATCACATTTTTTACAGAAAAAAAAAAAGGAAACATACAAACAAACAAAACTCCGGATCCATTCACGACAAATTGACCACATATTCGACTAAGGTAATCATAAGAGTATGTCGGAGTAAGTAGAGTCAGCCCATTGATCCCATAAGGAAGTACGAGCGTAGGACCCTTGAATAGAGGCTAAAGCGTGTTCCATAACACAATTATTGTTAACATATAAAATCACTTCACTCATACTAGGCACTTTTGTACATTTCCAGTATTTTGCAATCAATATTTTTGCAGACAGCAATACATGAAAAAGTACGTTTCTGACACCCGGAGAGAAATCCACCAATCCCACATGCAGTAGGGCTAGAGCAGGGGCGAGCTGAATGTGAACCCCTAAAAGAGATCGTAAGAAATGTTCTACTTGCTGATAAAAGCTGGACAATACTGTACACTCCCAGAAAATATGGAGGATGGTACCCTTAGAAGTGAGGCACCTCCAGCACCTATCTGATGATGTTGGATATATCCGCGACAAACGACTAGGAGTGTAATACCACCTATACATTATTTTCCTAGACGCTTCCAAATGTGTAGCGCACATTGAGAGAGAGCAAGATAGATTGAAAGTGGCTTCCCAATCCTGCGTACTTATAGGGATTCCTAGATCTCTCTCCCAATGCCCCAGACAAGGAAATTCCTCCCGAAGCAAACCCTCACACAATACCTTATACATTTTTGATATCCCTTTGCATGTTTTATCCAGATTAGTGAATGACAATTCAAAAGGCGTTTTAGGGGAATCAATCAGAGGAGGCAATGTACTCAACAAGTGACGTATTCTAAGGAATTTATAGAAGTCCCTACGGGGTATGTTGTACTTCAGACATATTAAGCTGAACGAGCTTAATTAGGCCTAGATCTGAGCATCTACTCCCCTATAAATTTAGATGTAGCATATGGGGAAGGCACTCGTGCAGGGGGGCACGACGGCAGAAGTCATCTCTGTCTAAGTGTCATACTGTCAAAGTGTCCTGGCAGTTATACATGGCAGTTGGACAGGGTCAGTGACAGGTAAGCTGCATTACCAAAACAAACAAACAATCACATGCTCTAATTATTAGAATTCAAACTATCTGTTTACAAACAAACATGTTTGCCACCGCTCTCAGCATTATAGCTGCTCTTGGTTTACAATCCTATCGCCCATTTAAGCCTTGCCAAAAAACAGTCTACATCAGTCCCTCTCTCCTTGCCTCGCCCATGTACAGCTCCCATTCACTATTCACTTTCCTCAATCAACTTAACCCATCCCATCCCACTGCCCAACATAAAAATCACTCTCATAAATCACATAACCATCTGCTGTCTCTCTCCATTCTCCTGCTACTCGCTGCAGGGGACATCTCTCCCAACCCTGGGCCTCCCTTTTCTTCTGCCAAGCTCAACCACTTACCTGCCACACATAGAAACCCTGCAAATCTTCTTGCCATTCCTTGTATGTCTTCTCCTGTCTTTTTTAACTGTGCTCTCTGGAACTCTCGGTCCGTGTGCAACAAACTCACTTTTATTCATGACTTATTCCTTTCTAACTCTCTCAACCTTCTGGCTCTTACAGAAACATGGCTACACCTGTCTGACACTGCTTCCCCTGCTGCTCTATCTTATGGCGGTCTCCAGTTCTCTTATGCCCCCAGACCTGAGAACAGGCAGGGTGGAGGAGTAGGTATACCCCGGACCTGAGAACAGGCAGGGTGGAGGAGTAGGTATACACTAGACCTGAGAACAGGCAGGGTGGAGGAGTAGGTATACACTAGACCTGAGAACAGGCAGGGTGGAGGAGTAGGTATACCCCAGACCTGAGAACAGGCAGGGTGGAGGAGTAGGTATACCCCAGACCTGAGAACAGGCAGGGTGGAGGAGTAGGTATACCCCAGACCTGAGAACAGGCAGGGTGGAGGAGTAGGTATACACCAGACCTGAGAACAGGCAGGGTGGAGGAGTAGGTATACACCAGACCTGAGAACAGGCAGGGTGGAGGAGTAGGTATACACCAGACCTGAGAACAGGCAGGGTGGAGGAGTAGGTATACACCAGACCTGAGAACAGGCAGGGTGGAGGAGTAGGTATACACCAGACCTGAGAACAGGCAGGGTGGAGGAGTAGGTATACACCAGACCTGAGAACAGGCAGGGTGGAGGAGTAGGTATACCCCGGACCTGAGAACAGGCAGGGTGGAGGAGTAGGTATACTTCTTTCTCCACACTGCACTTTTCAGGTCATTCCCCCGGTCCCCTCACTCACATTTCCCTCTTTTGAAGTCCACACCCTCAGACTCTTTCACCCTTTTTCCCTCCGAGTGGCAGTTGTCTACCGCCCACCGGGCTCACCCCGCCAATTCCTGGATCATTTTGCTGCCTGGCTTCCACAGTTTCTATCCTCTGAAAAACCCACTCTCATCATTGGTGACTTCAACATCCCCATTGATAACCCAATCTCCTCATCTGCCTCCCAGTTTCTATCTTTAACCTCGTCCCTAGGTTTGTCACTCTCCTACACATGAGGACGGGCATTCACTTGACCTGGTCTTCTTCCAGCTCTGCTCAGTTTCTGACTTTATTAACTCTCCTCTCCCGCTTTCTGACCACAATCTTCTCTCCTTTACGATCAAATATTCTCTGCCTCCTCAGGTCATCCCTACGTATCAGACATACAGAAATCTACATGCCATTAACACTGTGAAACTCATAGACAGTCTACAGTCCTCATTGTCCCCTATCTCTTCCCTCTCCTGTCCCAATCTGGCTGCCAAACTTTATAATAACACTCTCAAAAATGCATTGGATGAAGCAGCCCCCCCTACACTCCGAACCACCCGACAAAGACGACGACAACCCTGGCACACGCCTCAATCCCGCTTTCTTCAGCGGTGCTTGAGATGTGCCGAACGACTGTGGAGAAAATCGCATTTGGATGCAGATTTCCTCCATTACAAATTTATGCTCAAAACTTACAACTCTGCCCTTCACCGCGCCAAACAAGTCTATTTCACTTCTCTCATCTCCACACTATCTAATAATCCAAAACGCCTCTTTGATACTTTTCACTACCTCCTTAGTCCTAAAGTGCAGACGCCAATCACAGATCTCAGTGCTGAAGACCTGGCCACTTATTTTAAAGTTAAAATTGACAATATCCGGCATGATATTATCTCCCAGCCCCCTAGTAACATCAATCCCCTTCCCTCCCGCACTCCCTCTTCTTCACTCTCAGCATTTGACCCAATAACTGAAGAAGAAGTCTCGAGGCTCCTCTCTTCTTCTCGTCCTACTACCTGCCCTAGTGATCCTGTCCCCTCACACCTCCTCCAGTCCCTCTCCCCAGCTGTCACTAGTCACCTGACTAAAATATTTAACCTCTCTCTTTCCTCTGGTATCTTTCCCTCTGCTTTTAAACATGCCATTATAAACCTATTACTGAAAAAAACAACTCTTGACCCATCCAGCGCTGCTAACTACCGACCAGTCTCTAATCTGCCCTTCATCTCCAAACTCCTGGAACGCTTGGTCTACTCTCGCCTTATCTGCTATCTCTCTGCTAACTCCATTCTAGACCCCTTACAATCTGGTTTCCGCACTCTACACTCCACAGAAACTGCCCTTACTAAAGTCTCAAATGATCTCTTGGTGGCTAAATCAGACGGTAAATCCTCTCTCCTTATTCTTTTGTATCTCTCTGCAGCCTTTGACACTGTAGACCACAAACTCCTACTTAACATGCTCCACTCTATTGGCCTCAAGAACGCGGCTCTCTCTTGGTTTTCCTCCTATCTCTCTGACCGCTCGTTCAGTGTGTCATTTGCTGGTTCCACTTCTTCTCCTCTTCCTCTTGCTATCGGCGTTCCTCAGGGATCAGTCCTAGGTCCGCTGCTCCTTTCTCTCTACACAGCTCCTATTGGACAAACCATCAGCAGATTTGGCTTCCAGTACCATCTCTACGCTGATGACACCCAATTATATACCTCTTCCCGTGACATCACCCCTGCTCTAATACAGAACACCAGTGATTGTCTGTCCGCTGTCTCTAACATCATGTCCTCTCTCTATCTGAAACTGAATCTTTCTAAAACTGAGCTCCTTGTGTTCCCACCATCTACGAACCTCCCTAAACCTGATGTCTCCATCTCGGTGTGTGGCACTACCATCACTCCTAAGCAGCACGCCCGCTGTCTCGGGGTTATTTTTGACTCAGATCTTTCCTTTACTCCTCACATACAATCACTTTCATGCTCCTGTCATTTTCACCTCAAAAACATCTCCAGAATCCGCTCTTTTCTTACGGAGGAAACCGCCAAAACTCTCATTGTTTCTCTGATTCACTCTCGTCTTGACTACTGTAACTCACTACTAGTCGGTCTTCCCCTCACTAAACTCTCCCCTCTCCAATCTATCCTCAATGCAGCAGCCAGGCTCATCTTTACGACCAACCGCTACACCAACGCCTCTAATCTGTGCCAGTCACTGCACTGGTTGCCCATCCCCTTCCGAATAAAATTCAAACTTATTACTCTCACCCACAAAGCTTTCCACAGTGCTGCACCTCCTTACACCTCCTCTCTCATCTCTGTCTACCACCCTACTCGGGCTCTACGTTCTGCCAACGACCTTAGATTAAAATCCTCCATAATCCGAACCTCCCACTCCCGTCTCCAGGATTTCTCTCGTGCTGCACTCGTCCTCTGGAATGTGCTACCCCAGACAATCAGATTAATTCCCAATATCCACAGTTTTAAACGTGCCCTGAAAACACATCTATTTAGACAGGCCTATAACATTCCCTAATCTGACTCCTTTCCATGGCCCTCCTTTTAGACTAGTCATCAGAATAAGATTCCCTCACACTCCTTCTCTTCATGTCCGTCATACACGGATACTGGCTGGTGACCGGCTCATGCAGCTTTGTCACCACCGCATGTGTATAAAAATGGCCGGACCATTGTACAGAACAAACACTATTACACTTTGTGTCTCCCTTATGTCCTCATAGATTGTAAGCTCTTGCGAGCAGGGTCCTCACTCTCCAGGTTTGAATTGTAAATGAACTTTGTCACTATGTAATGTCTGATATTGTTTGTTTCATGTCCCCTCTAAATTGTAAAGTGCTGCGTAATATGTTGGCGCTATATAAATAAAGATTATTATTATTATTATTATTATTAATGCCATTAGATGAGTTCGCTCCATAATGTCAGAAATACACTCAATGCCGGGCAACAGCCAATTTTGGATATCAATATCAGGTATCAGAAGCGGAAGCAGTCGAAGAGGAAGATCAGAAAATCTCACCGGGATTATAGGGTGAATAACAGTAAATTTTTTCCAGACCTGGAGCCCTGCATCAATCGTTAAAAAAGAAGATTTCGATATTTTAGCACCAGTGGACAATAGCCACATGCGCGCTTCTACAGAAGATCCATCAAGTAATTCCTTTTCCATAGAAATCCAATGTTTCATAGGAACTTTAGTCTTCCACATTCTGGCTTGATCCAAAATTGCTGCATAATAATAATGAGCCAAGTTTGGGAGACCCAAACCCCCTTTAATAATTGGCTGGTATAATACCTCCGCATCTACTCCAGGGCGGGAGTTTTTCCATATATATTTATTAATTATACCTTGGAGTCTTTTAAGATAAGATACCGATAGCAGAATAGGTAAATTTCTAAATAGATATAGTATTTTTGGGAGGATCATCATCTTAACCGCAGAGATTCTCCCTACCTATGATGCCTCATACTTCATGTACTTGGATAAGTCTGCTTCTATCGCAGATACCAATGGTATATAATTATATTTATATAAAAGAGAGGTGGGGTAGGTAAGTTGTATTCCTAAGTATGAGAAAGAGTGCTAAACCCAAACAAACGGAAATTTCTTCCGGAGAGAGTCCAAAAGAAGACGAGAAATATTCATACTCAAAACCATAGACTTGGTAACATTAAGCTTATAATACGAAACTGCACTAAAAGCCTCCAATATCTTAGTGACCTCTAATAGAGATGTCTCAGGGTCAGATATAGCAATGAGAACATCATCCGCAAATAAGCCAATTTTATGAGATATATCCCCCACCGTTATCCCACTAATAGCAACAGATGACCTAATGGAAGTAGCCAACGGCTCCATCACCAAGGTAAAGATGAGTGGAGATAAAGGACACCCTTGTCGAGTCCCATTGGTTATGTTAAAAAATTTTGATGTACATCCAGAGGTAAATACCAATGCAGAGGGAGAAGAATATAGGGCCATTATACTATGATGCGCCGTACCATGAATTCCAAATGCCTCCAGAAGTAACCTCAAATATCCCCAATGGACCCGATCGAAGGCCTTCTCCGCGTCCAAGGAAAGAAGCACAGAAGGCGTCCGATCTCGCTCCACCAGGCCCAACAAGTCCACAAAACGCCTTGTGCTATCAGATGAGAGCCTCCCCTTTACAAATCCCACCTGATCCTGATGTATCAAATCAGGCAAAATGCCGGCTAGGCGTTCCGCAATTATTTTAGCAAACAATTTTAAGTCTGTATTTAGCAATGATATAGGTCTGAAGTTACCCGGTTTGTCCGGAGTTTTCTCCGGTTTAGGTAAAACAACTACTGTAGCTTTTAACATTTCCACAGGGAAATTACCACCTTGCTGTACATCAATAAACATATTCAATAAATGGGGTAGGAGAAGAGAACCACATTTTTAGTAGTAGTCTACCGTGAGACCATCGGGGCCAGGAGCCTCATGAGGTTTCAAGGACTTTATAGCCTGGAGGATTTCAGTTTCAGATATACTAGCAGAGAGCATCTCCAACTGATGAGAGGTGACTGAAGGCAAAGTCATGTCCTGTAGAAAGGAAGAAATCATGGACACAGAAGGCTGTGGGGTATCTAAATGATCCTTGAGATGATATAGATCTGCATAGTAATCTGCCAGTACATTTGCTACGCCTTGAGGATCAAATACCTTTTCATTCTTACTATTATAAAGGAAAGGAATCCTAGATTGAGCCGATCTCTGTTTGAGATGCGAAGCTAATAAGGCGCTGGTTTTATTGTTAGGGTATGTTCACACGAGGGCGTCCGTTACGGCTGAAATTACGGGGATGTTTCAGCCTGAAAACATCCCCGTAATTTCAGCCGTACCGGCATGTGCAGGCGCTTGAACGCCGCGTCAATTACGGCCGTAATTAGCGCTGCTATTCATTGGAGTCAATGAATAACGGCTCTAATTACGGCCAAAGAAGTGACAGGTCACTTCTTTGACGCGGGCGTCTATTTACGCGCCGTCTTTTGACAGCGGCGCGTAAATATACGCCTCGTGTGAACAGACAAATGTCTGCCCATTGCTTTCAATGGGCAGATGTTTGTCAGCGCTATTGAGGCGCTATTTTCGGGCGTAATTCGGGGCAAAAACGCCCGATTTACGTCCGTAAATAGGCCGTGTGAACATACCCTTATATCCATAATAACGTGCCTTCACCTTTCTCAAGGACTGCTCATATTTATAAAGGTCAAGTTGGTTGAGTTGATTCTGTAAATTCTTGAGCAAAGCAGCCCTGTGTGGACAGTAAGGCGGGATTCACACGACCGGGTCGTTCCCGAGCCCGAGTGTCGGCCGGTAAAATCGTCCATTTTGCCCGGCCGGTTTGCATTCAGTTTTGCATCCGTGCCGGGCCGGGCAGATCCGGACAGTGACATCAGCGGCAACTCCTGAAGGGGAATCCCCATGTGTTCGGGGATTCCGCTTCAGGAGTTTCCCCTGATGTCACTGCCCAGATATGGACAGAGACATCAAGCGCTCTGTCCAGGAGCGGAATCCCCGAAAACACGGGGATTCCGCTCTTTCAAGGAGCTAAAGTGTGGCTAGCACATAGCAGAGCGGGGAGATACCTCCCCCCCCTCCCTGCTCTGCTATAGTGGCGTCGCTGCAGTAGTAGCAGCTGCAGCTGCTAGCGGCGCCATCGAAGGTGTCGCCGGGCCAGGGTGCTTTTCAAGCAGGGGAAGGGAGCCAGTGCAGCGCTCCCTTCCACCTGCTGTACACCCCGGCCCTGCCACACAGTGTACAGCGATGCCATTCGTCAGAATGGCATCAACTCTTCCTACTCACATGCACTCTGCGCTGTGAGGAGGAGGAGAGGAAAACCCGGCCATCACTCGGGACACATCCCGGTGATGGCCGTGTATTACCCGGCCCATAGACTTCTATGGGAGCCGGGCGGCCGGGTACCCGGGCGAAGATAGAGCATGTCCTATTTTTTAGGGGTCTATTATTCCTAATGCAGCCGGGTGCCGGACGATTTATGAACGGCCGGCACCCGGCCGGGAAACCCTGCCGTATGAATGAGGCCTAAGACAGCTTGTTGGAAGCACTTCATTGAGTGATGTTGGATGACAACTGAAGTCTCAATTCATTGTTCTGTCTTTTATCTCTAGCTGCAATACTGATAAATTGACCTCGCATATAAGCTTTGTGTGTGCACCAAAGCGTAGCCGAGGACACCTCGGCAGTATCATTGAGCAAAAAAAATTCTTGCAATAAATCAGCGGATTTGTTAGCAAATTGAGGGGCAGATAGAAAATAATTGTTAAGTCGCCATTGATTCGCAGGAGGAGTACTATATCTTTCTGCAATGGATAAATAAATGGGCGCATGATCGGACCAATCGATATGACCTATTTTTGTAGATATTATTGTACGAAACAAAAAAGCATCCGCAAAAAACATATCTATCCGTGAATATGTCTTATGTGGATGAGAGAAAAAGGTGTCATCTTTCTCTGAGGGACGCTGGAGCCGCCGCACATCTAATAGCATTTCTTTTTGAGTAATATTGTACAAGTCGGACGGTTTATCTGACCCTGAAGGAGCTGAGGAGTCTAGTGCGGGCCACGTTGTTTTATTAAAGTCTCCCATAAGTAACACCGAACCCGACCGATGCTTATTGAGAAGTTTAAACAGTGATTGAAAAAAACGTAACTGTTTTTGGTTGGGCGCATAAATTACGACCAGAGTGTAGGTAATATTATTAATGTCACATATCAATATCACAAAACGTCCATATGGATCTATATGGGACTCCCTAAGTATAAAAGCCACAGAGTTTCTAATCACAATTGCGACTCCCCTTTTTTTGTGATAAGCCGGGGAGGCATATATATTCGCAAATTGCTTATGGTACAACCTACTTACATCTACCGGATTTAACTGGGTTTCCTGCAAACAGACGATATCCGCATGGGACTGTTTCGCCTCTTTCCATACCATAGAACGTTTAAACGGACTATTAACCCCTTAGGCTATGTTCATACGGGGTATTTTGCAGGAGGAATATCTGCCTCAAAATTCTGTTTGGAAGTTTGAGGCAGATATTCCTCTCCATGCACGCCGATTTTCACGGCGATTTTCGTGCCGTTTTTCGCCCGCGGCCATTGAGCGCCGCGGGCATAAAACAGCGCAAAATACGCTTTCTCTGCCTCCCATTGAAGTCAATGGGAGGTCAGAGGCGGAAGCGCCCGAAGATAGGGCATGTTGCTTCTTTTTCACGCGAGGCAGTTTTACTGCTCGCGGGAAAAAGACGCCGACGCCTCCCATTGAAATCAATGGGAGGCGTTTTCGGGCATTTTCCTGCCGAGTTTTGCGACGCAGTTTCCGCGTAAAAAAACTCAGCAAAATACTCTGTGTGAACATAGCCTTAGTGTTAAGCGAAACGACCTGTAGCACCATTTTAAGACATGAAATGCATCTGCTAAAAGACAATTACCTGAGACCCACTGACTTACTACATGTCTGAGATAGAGATTTCCAGAGCAGCTTTGACCTGCCCTGTATAGACCGGAGTTAACAAAAACAGACATACAACAATGAAACAGTATCCTGAGAGGGAGGACATCAAACCCTAAGGTGAGACGTAGAGGGGGGAAGGTGAAACACATCAATTGCAGAGTATCACCCGTGAAACATACCATGGCATGTAAGAAAATACAGCAAGGATATACAACAGACAGATATGTCATAGCCCTTTCTGAAGTACAGAGAATATTCTGCAATAACCTTTAGGCCCTGTTCACACTGAGGTTTTTTTTACGAGTTTTTTTTTCCCCTTTTTTTTTTTCTCCTTTTCCTTTTTTGACGCGGAAACCGCGCCGCAAAACCGCCCGAAAATGCCTCCCATTGATTTCAATGGGAGTTGGACGAGTTTTCTTTACCGCGAGTAAAGAAAAAAACAACGCGTCACGGTAAAAAGAAGCGTCATGACCCATCTTGAGGCGGTTTCCGCCTCCAAAACACCATTTCAATCAGTCAGAAAGAGGGAAAAAAAAACGCCTCGGAGTGTTTTGACGAGTTTTTGTCAAACCACTGTGCAAAAAAACGTCTGGAGCAGTTTTTGCAGGAGGAATTTTCCTCCTGCAAAAAACTCAGTGTGAACACAGCCCTAGGAATCATATCAGAATTTATCAAGACATACAAGAGGCAGTCAGTCAGGATCTTTAGTTTCCCATTCCTTCTCCAATCTAGGTAAGGATCTGGATCTTAGCGATTTAGGAAGGGAAGCAATCGGAGATAAATGCCATTCCTGAAGCAGTTGCAGAACTTTGGCTGGATTGTTCGCAATCACTTTCCGACCATCTTTAGTGATAATGAGCTTGACAGGAAATCCCCAGCGATATTGAACATTGTGCGATCTTAAAATCTTCGCCACATCTTGGAACTCCCGTCGTTTCGCCAATGTAATCGCTGACAGATCCGTGAACGCGGAGACACCTTGAAACCTGTCTGGAAGAAGAGGTGGTTGTCTGGCAGCTTGCATCATCTTCTCTTTAAATCGATAGAAGTGTAAACGAGCGATCACATCCCGTGGAATAGTGGCAGGTAATTCTTTGGGTTTTGGTATACGATGCACTCTATCAATAAGCAAATCTGACACAGGGACATCCGGTACTAGTGCCACAAAAAAAATCAGTAAGAAATTCTTCAAGTTGTTCCGGTTTTATCGCTTCAGATATGCCTCTAAACCGCACGTTATTGCGGCGGGACCGATCTTCCAAATCCGCCACCTTTAAACGTAAGGACCCCACTCCCTCTTCTAAAGAATTGTTGATATCTACCAGCTCATTATGCGCTGCTGAGAAGTCAGCCATTTTATCCTCCATATGAGAGGTACGTTCTCCCAGAGCAGCAAATTCCATTTGGATATTTTGAAAAGCAGCTTGAATGTCAGACTGGAGAGAGGTTCTCAAACTATCCAGTAAGATTTATGAAGTATCTTCCGATACAGGCGAAGCCGTAGACTGTGATGCGTGCATAGCAGGGGAGAGACAAGTCTCTGTACTTTGCATATGTGGCATAGGAGACAGAGTATGAGGAACAACATGAGTACTCACTCGGCCCCTGGTTGTATCACTTTGCATGTGAGGAGAGGATCCATGAGAGGACCGGGTGTGGTCTCTCCCACTAGCTGAAGATTGCAGCAAGGAAGCAGGAGAAGAAGGTCCCTCTTTAGCTGTTCTCACAGCCTGGAAGCCGCCGGCGCCACTTTGGGACCTCGTGGAGGGAAAGAACTCTGTAAGTCTAGAAGAGTTTGCTTTCTTTTTAGCTTTCCCCATGTTGCAGGGCAGAAAGCAGGACTTAAGTGCCGCTCTCAGTACACTTGCTGGGTCTTTTCTCAGCCGTTTAGAGCCGCTTAGGGCCGTTTGTAATGCCTGGTGTTCAGGAGCTGAAGCACACACGTCTCACTCCATGCTCATCCGGCCACGCCCCCAGCCCCGCAAGATGTCATTTTTTATCAAAATTTCTTATTTTCACAGGGAACAAAATACCCCATTTTGTTGCCCAATTTGTCCTTAGTGTGGCAATACTGCATTTGTGGTGATAAACTGCCGTTTGGGCCCATGGGAGGCCTCAGAAGGAAAGGAGCGCTATGTGTTTGTTGGAGTCCAGATCTTGCTGGATTGGTTTTTGGGTGTCATGTCGCATTTGCAGAGCCCCAGAGGTATCAAAGCAATGGAAACCCACCAGAAGTGACCCCATTTTGGAAACTACACCCCTCAAGGAATTAATTTATGGGTGTTGTGACCATTTTGACCTCATAGTTTTTTCACAGAACTTATTTGAATTGGGCTGGGAATTAAAACAAAATTATTTTTTTCCAATAATATGTAGTTTTGGCTGAAAATGTCTTATATTCACAATAAATAAAATACCCCATTCTGATGCGCAATTTGTCCTGAGTGCAGCAATACCCCATTTGTGGTGATAAACTGCCATTTGGGCCCATGGGAGGGCTCAGAAGGAAAGGACCACCATTTGGCCTACTGGGGATTTTCTGGTGTGAAGTCATGTAAGCCCCTGAGGTACCAGTACAGTTGAAACCCGCAAGAAGTGACCCCATTTTAAAAACTACAACCCTTAAGGCATTCATCTAGAGGTGTAGTGAGCATTTTGACCGGAGACATACACCCCATAAACTGTAATGTGGGTTCTCACGGGTATGGCAATACCCTACATGTGGCTGTTATCAGCTGCCTGGGCACAGAGCAGGGCTCAGAAGGGAAAGATGAGGGGGGATAAGCTGTGCGGAGTGCATCAGGGTAAGTAAAATTGGGGTAAATTATAAACCAAGGGATGTATGATAAATTTTAAAACACTCTTTCATACAGAGCTCTGGTTTTTCGGGACACGCCTAACATTGATATATTGTGTCCTCCCTTATCCCCCTCTTATAGCAGACTTTGCACCTCTTTTGACTTTTTCCCTTCTTGCCAGTTTGGGGAACTTCTCCTGGAAAGTGTTGCCCTGGTACGATGCGTGTGGGCTCGCTTCCAGAAGTACTGGGTGCCCCCCCGTCTTGGTCCCTAAAGATTAGGTTCTTGATAATCACCTCTTGAAATTCCAGGAAAGTTCCCCTCTGGCCTGTACATCGATGTAGCACGTACGCATTGTACAAAGCCATCTGTATGATGTGCCCGGCCAGCTTCTTATACCACACCGCATGGCGCTGTAGGGCTTCAGGACTTGATCTGACAAGTCCACCCCTCCCATGTACCTATTGTAGCCCAGGATGCAGTCTGGTTTGGGGGTCTCTGTACTGGTACCTCGTACAGGTACATGGGTATTGGTGTGGCATCTCTCTTGTCCTTGTACGTGACACACAATATGTTGCTGCTAGAATGTGCCCTGCGCTCACCCCTTCTTGTTTGTCCTGCAGAGTCTTAGGGAGGCCTCTCAGATTTCTTCTAGCAGTGCCGCATGCTGCAATACTTCTGGAAGCGAGGCAGTTGAAGAGTGGGACGCTGGTATAAAAATGATCCAGGTAGAGGTGACAACCCTGGTCCAGCAGTGGGTGCACCAAATCCCACACAATTTTTGCATTAACTCCCAGTAAGGGGGGGGGGGGGGCATTATGGGGGCTGAATACTGGTGTCCTTCCCTTTATATATCCTAAATTTGTAGGTATACTCTGATGCACTCTCGCAGCTTATACATCTTCATGCCATACCTTGCCATCCTACCCGGCAGGTACTGGCGGAATTGAAGCCTCCCTTTAAAATCTACCAAGGACTCATCAATAGAAATACACTTCTCGGGGGTGTATGCTTGGGAAAACCGGGCACTGAAACGGTCTTATAGGGGTCTCCGTTTATACAAACGGTCAAAACTCGGGGTTGGCACGGCTCATTATCAGTATAATGTAAGAAGCAAAGTATTGCCTCATTTATTTATTTTTTTAGGTTCCGGTTCAGTTCTGAAGTTGCTTTGAGGGGCCCATATATTAGACACCCCTATCAAACACCCCATTTTAGAAACTAGACCCCTCAGAGTATTCACAACAGCATTTAGAAAGTTTATGAACCCTTTAGGTGTTTCACAGGAATTTAGAGCAAAGTAGAGGTGAAATTAACTTTTTTTTTTTTGTCAGAAAATCCTCTTTATACCATTTTTTTTTATAACACAAAAGGTTTTACAAGGACTGCAAGGACCCATTATCAACCTTACCTGCCCAGGACCTTATACCATCCTTAATTAAAATAAAAACACCAACACCTTCTTTGTGGAAATGTGGAAGTGGCCACAGCTTTATTATTATTTAACAACCATCGGCATGAAGACATATATTTTTCCTTTTCTCCTTCTCCTGAAATGCCGATGCTCCCTGTACTCCATCAGGCATGTAGGGTACTAACTCCGTCTTCTTCGCCATACTCTCCGCCAGCTGTGACATCTACAAAAGAAACAGAAAAACGCCAGAACAAGAATATAACCGTAGAACAATGACAAACTAAAACTAAAAGCAAAACCACTAGGGGAGGGAGGGAGGGCGGGTGTTGAAGGTAAGAGGGCGTTTAGCCCCAAACCCCCAGCCTTATATCTCCTTAACCACGCCCCTCTTACCCCTTGTTCACCAATCCTGGTCCTGGGTATTATTTAAACGTTCCATTCTTTTTTTAACCCTTCGCAGTCCCTAACACTCTCCCTAGGCGCTTCAGTGTCTACAAAGAAACGCAACTCAATACTTATTGCCCAGATTCTGCAGGTTTGAGAAATATCCCACATGTGGCCCTCGGGCGGTAATGGACTGAAGCACCGGCCTCCGAAGCAAAGGAGGACCTAGTGGATTTTGAGGCCTCTTTTTTATTAGGCACCATGTCCGGTTTGAAGAGGTCTTGTGGTGCCAAAACAGTGGAAAACCCCAAAAATTGACCCCATTTTGGAAACTAGACCCCTTGAGGAATCCATCTTAGTTTTCTTGGGGTGCATGTGACTTTTTGATCAGTTTTTATTCTATTTTTAAGTGGTGTGGTGACTAAAAAACAGCAAATCTACTATTGTTTTTTTATTCTTTTTTTTTTACAGCGTTCACCGTGCGCTATAAATGACATATTCACTTTATTCTGCGGGGCGATACGATTACGGCGATACCAGATGTTTATAGTTTCTGCAGCGTTCACCGTGCGCTATAAATGACACATTCACTTTATTCTGCGGGGCGATACGATTACGGCGATACCAGATGTTTATAGTTTCTGCAGCGTTCACCGTGCGCTATAAATGACATATTCACTTTATTCTGCGGGGCGATACGATTACGGCGATACCAGATGTTTATAGTTTCTGCAGCGTTCACCGTGCGCTATAAATGACATATTCACTTTATTCTGCGGGGCGATACGATTACGGCGATACCAGATGTTTATAGTTTCTGCAGCGTTCACCGTGCGCTATAAATGACATATTCACTTTATTCTGCGGGGCGATACGATTACAGCGATACCAGATGTTTATAGTTTTTACAGCGTTCACCGTGCGCTATAAATGACATATTCACTTTATTCTGCGGGGCGATATGATTACGGCGATACCAGATGTTTATAGTTTCTGCAGCTTTCACCGTGCGCTATAAATGACACATTCACTTTATTCTGCGGGGCGATACGATTACAGCGATACCAGATGTTTATAGTTTTTACAGCGTTCACCGTGCGCTATAAATGACATATTCACTTTATTCTGCGGGGCGATACGATTACGGCGATACCAGATGTTTATAGTTTCTGCAGCGTTCACCGTGCGCTATAAATGACATATTCACTTTATTCTGCGGGGCGATACGATTACGGCGATACCAGATGTTTATAGTTTTTACAGCGTTCACCGTGCGCTATAAATGACATATTCACTTTATTCTGCGGGGCGATACGATTACGGCGATACCAGATGTTTATAGTTTCTGCAGCGTTCACCGTGCGCTATAAATGACATATTCACTTTATTCTGCGGGGCGATACGATTACGGCGATACCAGATGTTTATAGTTTCTGCAGCGTTCACCGTGCGCTATAAATGACATATTCACTTTATTCTGCGGGGCGATACGATTACAGCGATACCAGATGTTTATAGTTTTTACAGCGTTCACCGTGCGCTATAAATGACATATTCACTTTATTCTGCGGGGCGATACGATTACGGCGATACCAGATGTTTATAGTTTCTGCAGCGTTCACCGTGCTCTATAAATGACACATTCACTTTATTCTGCGGGGCGATACGATTACGGCGATACCAGATGTTTATAGTTTCTGCAGCGTTCACCGTGCGCTATAAATGACACATTCACTTTATTCTGCGGGGCGATACGATTACGGCGATACCAGATGTTTATAGTTTCTGCAGCGTTCACCGTGCGCTATAAATGACATATTCACTTTATTCTGCGTGGCGATACGATTACGGCGATACCAGATGTTTATAGTTTCTGCAGCGTTCACCGTGCGCTATAAATGACATATTCACTTTATTCTGCGGGGCGATACGATTACGGCGATACCAGATGTTTATAGTTTCTGCAGCGTTCACCGTGCGCTATAAATGACACATTCACTTTATTCTGCGGGGCGATACGATTACGGCGATACCAGATGTTTATAGTTTCTGCAGCGTTCACCGTGCGCTATAAATGACATATTCACTTTATTCTGCGGGGCGATACGATTACAGCGATACCAGATGTTTATAGTTTTTACAGCGTTCACCGTGCGCTATAAATGACATATTCACTTTATTCTGCGGGGCGATATGATTACGGCGATACCAGATGTTTATAGTTTCTGCAGCTTTCACCGTGCGCTATAAATGACACATTCACTTTATTCTGCGGGGCGATACGATTACAGCGATACCAGATGTTTATAGTTTTTACAGCGTTCACCGTGCGCTATAAATGACATATTCACTTTATTCTGCGGGGCGATACGATTACGGCGATACCAGATGTTTATAGTTTCTGCAGCGTTCACCGTGCGCTATAAATGACATATTCACTTTATTCTGCGGGGCGATACGATTACAGCGATACCAGATGTTTATAGTTTCTGCAGCGTTCACCGTGCGCTATAAATGACACATTCACTTTATTCTGCGGGGCGATACGATTACGGCGATACCAGATGTTTATAGTTTCTGCAGCTTTCACCGTGCGCTATAAATGACACATTCACTTTATTCTGCGGGGCGATACGATTACAGCGATACCAGATGTTTATAGTTTTTACAGCGTTCACCGTGCGCTATAAATGACATATTCACTTTATTCTGCGGGGCGATATGATTACGGCGATACCAGATGTTTATAGTTTCTGCAGCTTTCACCGTGCGCTATAAATGACACATTCACTTTATTCTGCGGGGCGATACGATTACAGCGATACCAGATGTTTATAGTTTTTACAGCGTTCACCGTGCGCTATAAATGACATATTCACTTTATTCTGCGGGGCGATACGATTACGGCGATACCAGATGTTTATAGTTTCTGCAGCGTTCACCGTGCGCTATAAATGACATATTCACTTTATTCTGCGGGGCGATACGATTACAGCGATACCAGATGTTTATAGTTTTTACAGCGTTCACCGTGCGCTATAAATGACATATTCACTTTATTCTGCGGGGCGATACGATTACGGCGATACCAGATGTTTATAGTTTCTGCAGCGTTCACCGTGCGCTATAAATGACATATTCACTTTATTCTGCGGGGCGATACGATTACAGCGATACCAGATGTTTATAGTTTTTACAGCGTTCACCGTGCGCTATAAATGACATATTCACTTTATTCTGCGGGGCGATACGATTACGGCGATACCAGATGTTTATAGTTTCTGCAGCGTTCACTGTGCGCTATAAATGACACATTCACTTTATTCTGCGGGGCGATATGATTACGGCGATACCAGATGTTTATAGTTTCTGCAGCTTTCACCGTGCGCTATAAATGACACATTCACTTTATTCTGCGGGGCGATACGATTACAGCGATACCAGATGTTTATAGTTTTTACAGCGTTCACCGTGCGCTATAAATGACATATTCACTTTATTCTGCGGGGCGATACGATTACGGCGATACCAGATGTTTATAGTTTCTGCAGCGTTCACCGTGCGCTATAAATGACATATTCACTTTATTCTGCGGGGCGATACGATTACGGCGATACCAGATGTTTATAGTTTTTACAGCGTTCACCGTGCGCTATAAATGACATATTCACTTTATTCTGCGGGGCGATACGATTACGGCGATACCAGATGTTTATAGTTTCTGCAGCGTTCACCGTGCGCTATAAATGACATATTCACTTTATTCTGCGGGGCGATACGATTACGGCGATACCAGATGTTTATAGTTTCTGCAGCGTTCACCGTGCGCTATAAATGACATATTCACTTTATTCTGCGGGGCGATACGATTACAGCGATACCAGATGTTTATAGTTTTTACAGCGTTCACCGTGCGCTATAAATGACATATTCACTTTATTCTGCGGGGCGATACGATTACGGCGATACCAGATGTTTATAGTTTCTGCAGCGTTCACCGTGCGCTATAAATGACACATTCACTTTATTCTGCGGGGCGATACGATTACGGCGATACCAGATGTTTATAGTTTCTGCAGCGTTCACCGTGCGCTATAAATGACACATTCACTTTATTCTGCGGGGCGATACGATTACGGCGATACCAGATGTTTATAGTTTCTGCAGCGTTCACCGTGCGCTATAAATGACATATTCACTTTATTCTGCGGGGCGATACGATTACGGCGATACCAGATGTTTATAGTTTCTGCAGCGTTCACCGTGCGCTATAAATGACATATTCACTTTATTCTGCGTGGCGATACGATTACGGCGATACCAGATGTTTATAGTTTCTGCAGCGTTCACCGTGCGCTATAAATGACATATTCACTTTATTCTGCGGGGCGATACGATTACGGCGATACCAGATGTTTATAGTTTCTGCAGCGTTCACCGTGCGCTATAAATGACACATTCACTTTATTCTGCGGGGCGATACGATTACGGCGATACCAGATGTTTATAGTTTCTGCAGCGTTCACCGTGCGCTATAAATGACATATTCACTTTATTCTGCGGGGCGATACGATTACAGCGATACCAGATGTTTATAGTTTTTACAGCGTTCACCGTGCGCTATAAATGACATATTCACTTTATTCTGCGGGGCGATATGATTACGGCGATACCAGATGTTTATAGTTTCTGCAGCTTTCACCGTGCGCTATAAATGACACATTCACTTTATTCTGCGGGGCGATACGATTACAGCGATACCAGATGTTTATAGTTTTTACAGCGTTCACCGTGCGCTATAAATGACATATTCACTTTATTCTGCGGGGCGATACGATTACGGCGATACCAGATGTTTATAGTTTTTACAGCGTTCACCGTGCACTATAAATGACACATTCACTTTATTCTGCGGGGCGATACGATTACGGCGATACCAGATGTTTATAGTTTTTACAGCGTTCACCGTGCGCTATAAATGACATATTCACTTTATTCTGCGGGGCGATACGATTACAGCGATACCAGATGTTTATAGTTTCTGCAGCGTTCACCGTGCGCTATAAATGACACATTCACTTTATTCTGCGGGGCGATACGATTACGGCGATACCAGATGTTTATAGTTTTTACAGCGTTCACCGTGCTCTATAAATGACATATTCACTTTATTCTGCGGGGCGATACGATTACGGCGATACCAGATGTTTATAGTTTCTGCAGCGTTCACCGTGCGCTATAAATGACATATTCACTTTATTCTGCGGGGCGATACGATTACGGCGATACCAGATGTTTATAGTTTCTGCAGCGTTCACCGTGCGCTATAAATGACACATTCACTTTATTCTGCGGGGCGATACGATTACGGCGATACCAGATGTTTATAGTTTTTACAGCGTTCACCGTGCGCTATAAATGACATATTCACTTTATTCTGCGGGGCGATACGATTACGGCGATACCAGATGTTTATAGTTTTTACCGCGTTCACCGTGCGCTATAAATGACATATTCACTTTATTCTGCGGGGCGATACGATTATGGCGATACCAGATGTTTATAGTTTCTGCAGCGTTCACCGTGCGCTATAAATGACATATTCACTTTATTCTGCGGGGCGATACGATTACGGCGATACCAGATGTTTATAGTTTCTGCAGCGTTCACCGTGCGCTATAAATGACATATTCACTTTATTCTGCAGGGCGATACGATTATGGCGATACCAGATGTTTATAGTTTCTGCAGTGTTCACCGTGCTCTATAAATGACATATTCACTTTATTCTGCGGGGCGATACGATTACGGCGATACCAGATGTTTATAGTTTTTACAGCGTTCACCGTGCTCTATAAATGACATATTCACTTTATTCTGCGGGGCGATACGATTACGGCGATACCAGATGTTTATAGTTTCTGCAGCGTTCACCGTGCGCTATAAATGACATATTCACTTTATTCTGCGGGGCGATACGATTACGGCGATACCAGATGTTTATAGTTTCTGCAGCGTTCACCGTGCGCTATAAATGACATATTCACTTTATTCTGCGGGGCGATACGATTACGGCGATACCAGATGTTTATAGTTTTTTTTTATGTCTTATGGCGTTTGCACAATAAAATACGTTTTGTAAACAATCACTCACTTTTTGTGTTACCTTATTCTAAGAGCCAGAACGTTTTTATTTTTCAATCAATAAAGCCGTGCGAGGACTTATTTTTTGCGTAACGAACTGCAGTTTCGATCAGCACCATTTTTCGGTACATGCGACTTTTTGATCTCTTTTTATTCCATTTTTTGGGAGGTGAAGTGACCAAAGAATTGTGATTGTGGTTCGGTTTATTATTATTTTCTTTTACGGCGTTCACCGTGCGGGATAAATAATGAAATAATTTTGTAGTTCAGGCCGTTACGGACGCGGCGATACCAATTATGTATAGTTTATTTGTTTGTTTATATATTTTTATTAATAATAAAGGACTGATAAGGGAAAAAGGGGGATTTTTACTTTTATTACTTTTATTTTCTTATTTTTACACATCTTTTTTTTACTTTATTACTTTGTCCCACTAGGGGACTTGAGGGCAGGAGGCCCTGATCGCTATTCTAATATTGTGTATTAGAGCTGTCAGCTACTCAAGGACAGCAAGGAGGACCCACTAGGCTTCCGTCGATGGCAGAGACGGACGCCATTGTTTGGTGTCCGGTTGCCATAGTCACCATCGCCAGCCGCTATCGCGTAGCAGGCTGGCGATTGTAGCTTAACCCCTAAAAAGCCGTGATCACTATTGAACAGGGCTTTTCAGGGGTTAATCAGCGGGGACACAGCGATCGGTCCCCGCTGTAGGAGCTGCGGCAGCTGTCACAGCTCCTGTATTTGTTGGGAGGACTGCCGAAATGGCCGTTAGTCCCGCGACGTACTATTCCATCGCTGAGCGCGAACGTATTGGTTAGCGCGACGGAATAATACGTCGCTGAGTGCGAAGGGGTTAAACAGTTTGCTGGAGTAAGATGCAACACATTTATTAACAGGCGAACGACTCTTAATAAATGTGTCGCATCTTTTAGCTGCAACGCGGCCTGTCATCAGTACTTTCTACATGCTGCGGCCTGCTGTAAGAGCCTGAGGGAATCCGGGAGGGAGAATCGGAGTGGTGAGGTAAGTACATTTTTAAAATGTATTTTATTGTCTGATTGGGGGGGCATACAGTCTGATTGGGGGGAGGTATGGGTCTGGCATGGACCTTTGCCTTGTTACTCCCCCGCATTATACATATAGATTTCTACTATAATTTACATCAGTTACTGGGGTAAGTTATAATCAATATATACACTCCAAACAAGGTTGTAATAAGGGTTGGGAACTGTTTGAACCAAAGCTGTCCCCCATATCATCTAGGCGGCTCCATGATAATCAAATACCACAAAGAGACAAATCAGAGCCTTTAACACCACGTCCTCTCTTTATGTCATTTTAAGTATTTATTGTATTTGTGTAATAAAGATTGAAATAATTTATATATATATACTGGTGTTAAAGGCTCTGATTTGTCTCTTTGTGGTAATTGGCGTAAGTTCTAGTCAAATTGTTGGCCATTTCTGCTAAGCCCCGCCCATTTTTTACCCCCATTTGTGCATTTTGTGTATTTTCTACGCTAGTAAACTGTTGTAGAAAGGTTAATATATTCCCCCCAAAGGCTACAGACCGTAATACAATATCTTAATGTAAGGATGTGTACACTTAATTGTGCAGCAACGCTTGTTGTCTCCATTCTATGTCAGTGTGGGAAGTAGATGTCCGGCCTTATGATTTTGTGATATGTGATAGACCCAGAATCCCAATCACCAAACCAAAGAATGCAAAATAAAGACACAAAACATTATAATTGGGTGTTAAATGGTCAAAACTTTTATTATATTATATGACCAAACCCAAAATGGCAAACCTCCGACTCACGAAGAGTCACCCTCCAGCACGCAGGAAAGGAAAAACCCCCTGTGGGGGAAACCTCTAGGGAAACCATGGCTGGAGGATTGCCCTTCCTCTGGGCTTAGAAGGTGCCAAAATATCATTTGTAACAGAATTTGTACGTTTTCTCAGATTTTCTAGGAAAGACAATGCACCGAAATCGGCTGATCTGGTTGGCTAGGCGGATGTCTCTCTTCCTGGGCACCCATTAAAATGAATGGGTGATCCACGGATGAGACGGGTCCTCCAGATGCCTCCTTGTAGCACCTGTCTCCGCTCTGGCTAATAGAGGGGGATCTCCTGCTGGAAACCCCCCTCTATTACAGACAACCCGTATGAAGAGGATGGCATCACTGTGATGAAGAAGTGGTCTTGGGTGAAGGGTTTCCCTGCTAGAACCTCCAAATTACATCAGGTCGGCATTGGTGGGGAAGTCAAGCTCAAGGTCCTCAGTCCCATCCAATATGGCGCTGAATGTGGCAGTAAAACCTTCTAATATGGAATCTTCTTTATGTCATAAACATTTGTATTTATGACATCAGCGCATTCATCATTATTACTGCAGGAGTTTATTAACACTGCCGCCTCATTCATTGTGACGTCACCCACAGTGGTCTGAAGTGTTAACCCTTTAATGACTGGCAGTGTACTTACCACAGAGGCCATAAAGCTGAATAGAACATATCAGCGGCCACAAAGGAAAAGGGATAATGCAGGGAGCATCTCCGCACAAGAACTATCCATGACAAAGGGTTGTCCAGGATAAGATAACTTGTCTGCTTTCTCCAAACACCAGCACCACACCTGTCCATAGGTTGTGTGTGGTATTACAACTCATTACCATTCACTTCAATGGAGCTAACCTGCAATACCAGATACAACCTGTGGCTAGGTGTGGTGCTGTTTTTGGAAGAAAGCAGCCATATTTTTCTAATCCTGCACAGCTCCTGTTAGAAATAGTTCAAAGAAAGGGGGGAGAAAAGAAATTAAAAAAAGGTAAAAAGAGGAACTCTGAGGTAAAAGAAATCAAACTAGACTGAAAGGAGTCTGCTGGAGGTGCCAGATGGAAAGACAGATTTCTGCCATGGGGACCAGATTAGTTGAAATGTATCTTGAAGGGGGGCTTCAGAGAGTGGGTTTTAACCCCTTCCCGCCCTATGAAGTGCTGTTGCATTGAAAAACTATGCCGTTCATCTTCGAATGCAGCGTCACAAAAACAAATTATTTTGTAAAAAATAAAACGATATAAATTTGGTATCGCCATAATCGTAACGACCCGCAGAATCAAGATATCATGCAATTCATGCCGCCCGATGAACACTGTAAAATCAAAACAGAAATGGCGGAATTACAGGTTTTTTTTCAATTCACCCCACAAAATGTAGGTTTTTAAAGAAAAAAAAAAATGTAATACATTATATGGTACATTAGGCCGCAGGGTAAATTCCACGTAAACAGCGCCATTCATCGGTTAACTGTTTAAATGATACCAGTTCAAGTGACCTTTATCGAAAAACACCATAAGACATTTTTTCCCAATTAACCTTCTAATTGGGCCTAGCATGTGTGATACTGTCTGCTAAGCCGTTGTATCTAAGCATATTATATGTGATACTGTCTGCTGAGCCGCTGTCTCCTATCAAGTAGCAGAGCTATCAGGTGACATAGTCTTAGGGTTCACACGCAAAGTCAAAAATGACGTTTTTTGAGGTGTTTTTTTCTAGATGTTTTTGGAGCTGTTTTTCCATTGACACAATGAAAAACATCTCCAAAAACGGCTCAAGAAGTGACATGCTCCTTCTTTTTACGTGCCGCTTTAAAATACAATAGGCAGATGTTTGTAGGCATTGGACTACCGATTTTTCAGTCGTATTTCAAGGCGTCTACGCCCCGAAATACGCCTGAAAACACAGCGTGTGAATATACCCTTATAGATACACTGTCTCAGATATATATATATATATATATATATATTTTTTTTAGGGGGGTGGGCAAAACACATGTCTGGTGGAACAAGACAGTCTGATTAGTGGGGGAGATACGGGGTCTGGCTTAGGCCTTTTGTTACACTCTCAATATAAAATTGTACACTAGCTCGGAGCTGGCGTTGATTTCTGCTTTACATTACGCTCGTTACTGACGTAAATGATAGTAAAATTGTCGGCCCTTTCTGCCAAGCTTTACACACTTTTTAAAAAGTGCCAAGCGCAGCATAAACTGCCCAAAAACTTTCCCGCACTTTTGGGACTTTTCTATGCCAGATAAGAGTCTTAGCAAGGGTAATAAATTCTCCTCTAAGGCTACAGACAGTAATACAATATCTTAATGCAAGGATCTGTACACTCAGTGTCTGACTGAGGTACCTTGGACCCACCAAAGGAAATAATTCTTGGGGGTCTACCGTTCAACTATATAGAAATAATTTGAACACTCTAGATTGTGTACTAAAAACGTGTGTAGTAAAACAAAGACCAATATTCCCACCATATTGTGACAGATATCAGTCCTACACAGGCATTCTGCAGACCATATAAGTGAATACAGTGCAATGAAATTCAGTGACTCACAGGTGACATCTTCTCAGATTGGAGTCGTTCACGTTCTCTTTTCTTCTTCATCCGGCCCAGAACGCCATGATGACTTCTTCCAGTCTTCTTCATCTCCAATGCCCAAGCGCGAACCACAAGTTACGTCATGAAAGTGTTGATGTAAACTAGATACCACGTGTAATGACGGGGTAGGGAGACAGACAGGTGAGCCCTAATATACCCGCCACTCCGTCACTGCCTACTTGCACGGCACATCCTAGGCGACGGCGTACAACTGGGCGAGGGTCCCTACGCTCAATATATGCACGACAGACAAACCGACACGGCCCATGGCAACACAGTGAGCAACAGGCGTAGTGAACGAGCCGAGTCAAACCAGGAGTGTACGAGGTACCAAACGCAGAGCAGGAGCGTAGTCAGTAAAGCCAGGGTCAAAATGAAGCAAGGTCAATAATAATAGCAGGAGCAGCAGAGCCAGGAAACAGGAAAGAATCACAGGCAAAGACAAGCAGGAAATGAAGGTATAAATAGATGGAGGGCAGGAGCTAGAACCATCTGGCCAGGCTGTGATTGGTTCTCCCACTCCTGAGCCTACCACCCCTAGTGGTAGCAGATCGAGTCACTCTATCAGACCTAGGAGCAGGTGCAGACTGATTAACCACGGGCGTCGACACAGAACCTGTGTCTGGCAGATCCTTTACAGTACCCCCCTTTTATGAGGGGCCACTGGACCCTTTCTAGGTGGACCTGGCTTATTGGAGAACCGAAGATGGAACCTCCTGAGCAATACCCCAGCGTGAACATCCCGGGCGGGTACCCAAGTGCTCTCCTCAGGTCCATATTCTTTCCAGTGGACCAGGTACTGGAGGGAGCCTTGGACCATCCTGCTGTCCACAATCTTGGCCACCTCGAATTCTACCCCTTCAGGGTTGAGAGCAGGGACCGGAGGTTTCCTCGAGGTAGCCAAGGATGGGGAGCAGCGTTTCAGGAGGGAGGCATGAAACACATCGTGTATTCGAAAAGACGGGGGTAACTCCAGTCGGAAGGAGACAGGGTTAAGGACCTCAATGACCTTGTACGGCCCTATATACCGGGGAGCAAATTTTTTGGACGGAACTTTAAGGCGCAAATTTTTTGAAGACAGCCACACCAGATCCCCGACCACAAACAAGGGGTTAGCAGAACGTCTTCTATCTGCCTGAGTCTTTTGGATGCTCTGGAACGCCTCTAGGTTCTTCTGAACCTGGGCCCAGACTGTGCACAGTTCCCGATGAATGACATCTACCTCGGGAGTGTTGGAACCACCAGGTGAAACGGAGGAGAACCATGGATTAAACCCAAAATTACAGAAAAAGAGGGAGACCCCTGACGAGTTACTGACCTGGTTATTAAGGGAAAATTCGGCGAGGGAAATGAAGGAGACCCAATCATATTGACAGTCAGAAATAAAACACCTTAAATATTATTCTAGAGACTGATTAGTCCTCTCGGTTTGGCTATTAGTAGAGATGAGCGAACCGGGACAACCGAACCCGGTTTCGGTCCGAACATCCGGAAAATTTCGGTTTGCAGCGAATCCGAACTTCACCGGGTTCGGCCGAACCCGTTTTGACTGAACCCTGAAAATATTATACAAATCAGCAGCCACTTGTCTCTATCAATCACTGATAGAGAAAAGAGGCTGCTGATTAAAAATAAAATAAAAAGCATTTCATACGTACCCGGTCGTTGTCTTGGTGACGAGTCCCTCTTCTTCCTATAGTTACATAGTCACATAGTTACATAGTTAGTACGGCTGAAAAAAGACACATGTCCATCAAGTTCAACCAAGGGACGGAAAAAGGGAAGGAAAAATTTCTACACATAGCAGTTAATATTTTTTTGTTCTAGGAAATTATCTAACCCTTTTTTGCAGCATCTACTGTCCCTGCTGTGACGGCTCCTGCGGTGTCTACTGTCCCTGCTGTGACGGCTCCTGCGGTGTCTACTGTCCCTGCTGTGACGGCTCCTGCGGTGACTATTCCATAGATTCACAGTTCTCACAGTAAAGAAGGCTTGTCGCCTCTGCAGGTTGAACCTTTTTTTCTCCAGACGGAGGGAGCGCCCCCTTGTTTTTTGAGGGGGTTTTACATGGAACAGGATTTCACCATATTTTTTGTATGTGCCATTAATATATTTATATAAGTTAATCATGTCCCCCCTTAGTCGTCTTTTTTCAAGGCTAAATAGGTTTAGTTCTTTCAATCTTTCCTCATAACTTAGATTCTCCATGCCCCTAATTAGCTTTGTTGCTCTTCTTTGTATTTTTTCCAACTCCAGGGCATCCTTTCTATGAACTGGAGCCCAGAACTGGACTGCATATTCTAGATGAGGCCTCACTAATGCTTTGTAAAGTGGTAATATTACATCCCTGTCCGGCGAGTCCATGCCTCTTTTAATACACGACAATATCTTGCTGGCCTTTGAAGCAGCTGATTGACACTGCATGCTGTTATTGAGTTTATGATTTACAAGAACACCCAGATCCTTCTCAACAAGTGACTCCCCCAGTGTAGCTCCCCCTAGGACATATGATGCTGCAGATTATTACTCCCAGTGTAGCTCCTCCTAGGACATATGATGCTGCAGATTATTACACCCAGATCCTTCTCAACAAGTGAATCCTCCAGTGTAGCGCCCCCTAGGACATATGATGCATGCAGGTTGTTGGTACTCAGATGCATAACTTTACATTTATCTACATTAAACTTCATCTGCCAAGTGGACGCCCAAACACTTAGTTTGTTTAAATCTGCCTGCAATTCATGAACATCTTCCATAGACTGAACTATATTACATAGCTTGGTGTCATCTGCAAAAATAGAAATAGTGCTATTAATCCCATCCTCTATATCATTAATAAATAAGTTGAATAATAGTGGTCCCAGCACTGAACCCTGGGGTACACCACTTATAACCGGGGACCATTCAGAGTAGGAATCATTGACCACAACTCTCTGGATACGGTCCTTGAGCCAATTCTCAATCCAATTACAAACTATATTTTCTAAACCTATAGTCCTTAATTTACCCATTAGGCGTCTATGGGGGACAGTGTCAAATGCCTTAGCAAAGTCCAAAAACACTAAATCCACAGCGGCCCCTCTGTCTAGGCTTCTGCTCACCTCTTCATATAAACACTATATCCACAGCGGCCCCTCTGTCTAGGCTTCTGCTCACCTCTCATATAAACACTAAATCCACAGCGGCCCCTCTGTCTAGGCTTCTGTTCACCTCTCATATAAACACTATATCCACAGCGGCCCCTCTGTCTAGGCTTCTGCTCACCTCTCATATAATCACTATATCCACAGCGGCCCCTCTGTCTAGGCTTCCTCTCACCTCTTCATAAAAACAGATTAGGTTAGTTTGACAACTTCTGTCCTTAGTAAAACCGTGCTGGCTGTCACTTATAATACTATTTATTGTCACATAATCCTGTATATAGTCCCTCAATAGCCCCTCAAACATTTTCCCCACGATGGATGTTAAGCTTACTGGTCTATAATTACCCGGGGAAGACCTAGAGCCCTTTTTGAAAATAGGCACCACATTTGCGCTGCGCCAGTCCCTTGGCACTATACCAGTCACTAGATATTCTCTGAATATTATGAAAAGGGGGACAGAAATAACTGAACTAAGCTCTTTAAGAACTCTAGGGTGTAACCCATCTGGTCCCGGGGCCTTGTGCACATTTATTTTATTTAATTTAGCTTGGACCATATCTACATTCATCCAATTCAGTATATCAACTGATATATTAACAGCACTGGCACCGGCTACATCAGCTGCTCCTTCTTCAGTTGTATATACAGAGCTAAAGAACCCATTTAGTAACTCTGCCTTCTCTTGATCCCCTGTGATCAACTCCCCATTACCATTATCTAGGGGTCCTACATGTTCAGACCTTGGCTTTTTAGCATTTATATGCTTGAAGAATTTTTTGGGATTTGTTTTACTATCCCTGGCCACCTGCCTTTCATTTGGTATTTTTGCTAATTTTATTACATTTTTACAGATTTTATTAAGCTCTTTATATTTTACAAAGGCTTCAGATGTACCCTCAGATTTGTATTTTTTAAATGCCCTTTTTTTGTCATGTATTGCCCCTTTCACAGAAGGTGTAAGCCATGTGGGGGTTAATTTGAGTCGTTTATACTTGTTACCTATAGGAATAAATTTTGCACTATAATTACCCAAAGTAGATGTGAAAATCTCCCATTTATCATTTGTTCCATTATTTGACATTAGTTCTTCCCAGTCTATATCCTGAATTGCCGCCCTCATCCTGGGGAAATTGGCTTTCTTAATATTACGTGTTTTTGCCCTCCCAGCCTGCGTTTGTTTTTTACAGTATAGGTAAAATGTAACTATATTATGATCACTGTTACCGAGGTTTTCACGAACATTGACATTCCCAACAAGATCTGCATTATTAGAAATGACCAGATCCAACAGAGCTTCACCTCTAGTCGGGTCTTCCACAAACTGGCCCATATAATTAAAATCTCCCATTATCACTACAGTGCCCGCCTGTGCAGCCCGCTCCATCTGTTTATATAGCTGACCTTCCATCTCCTCAGTTATATTGGGGGGTCTATAGATTACACCAAAAGTAATTTTTTCAGTGTTTACCTCCCTTTCTAGTTCCACCCACAAGGTTTCAACCTCCTCACAGTATTCACCCACTATTGTCTCTTTCACACTCGCCTTCATATCACTTCTCACATACAGACAGTCTGCTAGTCTGTTCCGGGTTATTGTAATACAGGTTAAGTAGACTATAGTTTGTTGTCTGTGCCGGGTTATTATATTAAAGGTGAAGTAGTCTATAGTTGCTAGTCTGTTCCGGATTATTGTAATACAGGTGGAGCAGACTATAGTTTGTTGTCTGTGCCGGGTTATTGTATTACAGGTGAAGCAGACTATAGTTGCTAGTCTGTTCCGGATTATTGTAATACAGGTGGAGCAGACTATAGCTTCTTGTCTGTTCCGGGTTATTGTAATACAGGTGGAGCAGACTATAGTTGATAGTCTGTTCCGGATTATTGTAATACAGGTGGAGCAGACTATAGTTGCTAGTCTATTCCGGGTTATTGTATTACAGGTGGAGCAGACTATAGTTGCTAGTCTGTTCCGGGTTATTGTATTACAGGTGAAGTAGAGTATAGTTGCTAGTCTGTCCCGGGTTATTGTATTACAGGTGGAGCAGACTATAGTTGCTAGTCTGTTCCGGGTTATTGTATTACAGGTGAAGTAGACTATAGCTTCTTGTCTGTGCCGGGTTATTGTAATACAGGTGGAGCAGACTATAGTTGATAGTCTGTTCCGGATTATTGTAATACAGGTGGAGCAGACTATAGTTGCTAGTCTATTCCGGGTTATTGTATTACAGGTGGAGCAAACTTTGTTGTTTCTTTTTTTTGGCGCAAGGTTATTGTAGCCGCAAACTCTAGTGTGTTGAGTCGTTATTGTAATTGCCTGGTTATTGGAGGAGCCGTCTCTGGTTTCTTCTACACGCTGTAATTGAATAGGGACATAATGCGGTAATAGGAGGGAACAGGGACATAATGCCGGTAATAAGTAGTAACAGGGACATAATGCCGGAAAAAGGAAGGAACAGTGACATAATGCCGGTAATTTGAAGGAACAGGGACATAATGCCTGTAATATGAAGGAACAGGGACATAATGCCGGTAATATGAAGGAACAGGGACATAATGCCGGTAATATGAAGGAACAGGGACATAATGCCGGTAATATGAAGGAACACGGACATAATGCCGGTAATATGAAGGAATAGGGACATAATGCCGGTAATATGAGGGAACAGGGACATAATACCGGTAATATGAAGGAACAGGGACATAATGCCGGTAATAAGAAGGAACAGGGACATAAAGCCGGTAATATGAAGAAACAGAGACATAATGCCTGTAATATGAAGGAACAGGGACATAATGCCGGTAATATGAAGGAACAGGGACGTAATGCCTGTAATATGAAGGAACAGGGAAATAATGCCTGTAATATGAAGGAACAGGCACATAATGCCTGTAATATGAAGGAACAGGGACATAATGCCGGTAATATGAAGGAACAGGGACGTAATGCCGGTAATATGAAGGAACAGGGACATCATGCCAGTAATATGAAGGAACAGGGAAATAATGCTGGTAATAAGAAGGAACAGGGACATAATGCCGGTAATATGAAGGAACAGGGACATAATGCCGGAAATATGAAGGAACAGGGACATAATGCCTGTAATATGAAAGAACAAGAACATAATGCCGGTACTTTGAAGGAACAGGGACATAATGCCGGTAATATGAAGGATCAGGGACATAATATCGGTAATATGAAGGAACAAGATATAATGACTGTAATATGAAGGAACAGGGACATAATGCCGGTAATATGAAGGAACAGGGACATAATGCCGGAAATATGAAGGAACAGGGACATAATGCCAGTAATATGAAGGAACAGGGACATAATGACCCTAATATGAAGGAACAGTCACATAATGCCTGTAATAAGGAGGAACAGGGACATAATGCCTGTAATATGAGGGAACAGGGAAATAATGCCGGTAAGATGAGGGAACAGGGACAAAATGCCGGTAATATGAAGGAACAGGGACATAATGCCGGTACTATGATGGAACAGGGACATAATGCCTGTAATATGAAGGAACAGGGAAATAATCAGTGTAATATGAAGGAACAGGGAGGTAATGCCGATAATATGAAGGAACAGGGACATAATGCCGTTAAGATGAGGGAACAGGGACATAATGCCGATAATATGAAGGAACAGGGACATAATGCCGTTAAGATGAGGGAACAGGGACATAATGCATGTAAGATGAGGGAACAGCGACGTAATGCCGATAATATGAAGGAGCCAGGACGTAATGCCGGTAATATGCAGGAACAGGGACATAATGCCGGTAATATGAAGGAACAGGGATGTAATGGCGGTAATATGAAGAAACAGGGACGTAATGCCGATAATATAAAGGAACAGGGACGTAATGCCTATAATATGAAGGAACAGGGACATAATGCCGGTAATATGAAGGAATAGGGACATAATGCCGGTTCAGATGAGGGAACAGGGACATAAAGCCGGTAAGATGAAGGAACAAAGACATAATGCCTGTAATATGAAGGAACAGGGACATAATGCCGGTAATATGAAGGAATAAGGACATAATGCCGGTAATATGAAGGAACAGGGACATCAAGCCGGTAATATGAAGGAACAGGGACATAATGCCGGAAATATAAAGGAACAGGACAATAAAGCCTGTAATATGAAGGAACAGGGACATAATGCTGGTAATATGAAGGAACAGGGACATAATGCCGGTAATATGAAGGAATAAGGACATAATGCCGGTAATATGAAGGAACAGGGACATAATGCCGGTAATAAGAAGGAAAAGGGACATAATGCTGGTAATATGAAGGAACAGGGACGTAATGCCGGTAATATGAAGGAACAGGGACATAATGCCAGTAATATGAAGGAACACGGATGTAATGCTGGTTATATGAAGGAACAGGGAAATAATGCAGGTAATATGAAGGAACAGGGACATGAAATCTGTAATATGAAGGATCAGGGACATAATTTCGGTAATATGAAGGAACAAGATATAATGACTGTAACATGAAGGAACAGGGACATAATGCCGGTAATATGAGGGAACAGGGACATAATGCCGGTAATATGAAGGAACAGGGACATAATGCCTGTAATATGAAGGAACAGGGACATAATGCCGGTAATATGAAGGAATAGGACATAATGCCTGTAATATGAAGGAACAGGGACATAATGCCAGTAATATGAAGGAACAGGGACATAATGACCCTAATATGAAGGAACAGTCACATAATGCCGGTAATAGGAAGGAACAGGGACATAATGCTGGTAAGATGAGTGAACAGGGACATAATGCCGGTAAGATGAGTGAATAGGGACAAAATGCCGGTAATATGAAGGAACAAGGACATATTGCCGGTAATAAGAAGGAACAGGGACGTAATGCAGGTAATAGGAAGGAACAGGGACATAATGCCGGTAATAAGAAGGAAAAGGGACATAATGCCGGTAAAATCAAGGTACAAGGACATAATGCTGGTAAGATGAGTGAACAGGGACAAAATGCCGGTAAGATGAGGGAACAGGGACATAATGGCGGTAATATGAAGAAACAGGGACATAATGCCGGTAATATGAAGGAACAGGGACATAATGCCGGAAATATGAAGGAACAGGGACATAATGCCGGTAATATGAAGGAACAGGGAAATAATGCCTGTAATATGAAGGAACAGGGACATAATGCCTGTAATATGAAGGAACAGGGACATAATGCCGGTAATATGAAGGAATAGGACATAATGCCTGTAATATGAAGGAACTGGGACATAATGCCAGTAATATGAAGGAACAGGGACATAATGACCCTAATATGAAGGAACAGTCACATAATGCCTGTAATAAGAAGGAACAGGTACATAATGCCGGTAATAGGAAGGAACAGGGACATAATGCTGGTAAGATGAGTGAACAGGGACATAATGCCGGTAAGATGAGTGAATAGGGACAAAATGACGGTAATATGAAGGAACAAGGACATATTGCCGGTAATAAGAAGGAACAGGGACGTAATGCAGGTAATAGGAAGGAACAGGGACATAATGCCGGTAATAAGAAGGAACAGGGACATAATGCCTGTAAGATGAAGGAACAAGGACATAATGCAGATCATATGAAGGAAAAGGGACATAATGCCGGTATTATGCAGGAAAAGGGAAATAATGCCTGTAATATGAAGTACAGGGACATGAAGCCTGTAATATGAAGGATCAGGTACATAATGCCGGTAATAGGAAGGAACAGGGACATAATGCTGGTAAGATGAGTGAACAGGGACATAATGCCGGTAAGATGAGTGAATAGGGACAAAATGACGGTAATATGAAGGAACAAGGACATATTGCCGGTAATAAGAAGGAACAGGGACGTAATGCAGGTAATAGGAAGGAACAGGGACATAATGCCGATAATAAGAAGGAACAGGGACATAATGCTGGTAAGATGAGTGAACAGGGACATAATGCCGGTAAGATGAGTGAATAGGGACAAAATGCCGGTAATATGAAGGAACAAGGACATATTGCCGGTAATAAGAAGGAACAGGGACGTAATGCAGGTAATAGGAAGGAACAGGGACATAATGCCGGTAATAAGAAGGAAAAGGGACATAATGCCGGTAAAATCAAGGTACAAGGACATAATGCTGGTAAGATGAGGGAACAGGGACATAATGCCGGTAATATGAAGAAACAGGGACATAATGCCGGTAATATGAAGGAACAGGGACATAATGCCGGAAATATGAAGGAACAGGGACATAATGCCGATAATATGAAGGAACAGGGACATAATGCCGGTAAGAGGAGGGAACAGGAACATAATGCCGGTAATATGAAGGAACAGGGACATCATGCCGGTAAGATGAGGGAACAGGGACATAATGCCTGTAAGATGAAGGAACAAGGACATAATGCAGATCATATGAAGGAACAGGGAAATAATGCCGATAATATGAAGGAACAGGGACATAATGCCGGTAATATGAAGGAACTAGGACATAATGCCGGTAATATGAAGGAACAGGGACGTAATGCCGATAATATGAAGGAACAGGGACATAATGCCGATAATATAAAGGAACAGGTACGTAATGCCGATAATATGAAGGAACAGGGACATAATGCCGGTAAGATGAAGGAACAGGCACATCATGCCGGTTCAGATGAGGGAACAGGGACATAATGCCGGTAATATGAAGGAATAGGGACAAAATGCCGGTTCAGATGAGGGAACAGGGACATAAAGCCGGTAAGATGAAGGAACAGAGACATAATGCCTGTAATATGAAAGTACAGGGACATAATGCCGGTAATATGAAGGAACAGGGACATAATGCCGGAAATATGAAGGAAAAGGACAACAATGCCAGTAATAAGAAGGAACAGGGACATAATGCTGGTAATATGAAGGAACAGGGATATAATGCTGGTAATATGAAGGAACAGGGAAATAATGCCGGTAATATGAAGGAACAGGGACATAATGACCCTAATATGAAGGAACAGACACATAATGCCTGTAATAAGAAGGAACAGGTACATAATGCCGGTAATAGGAAGGAACAGGGACATAATGATGGTAAGATGAGTGAACAGGGACATAATGCCGGTAAGATGAGTGAATAGGGACAAAATGACGGTAATATGAAGGAACAAGGACATATTGCCGGTAATAAGAAGGAACAGGGACGTAATGCAGGTAATAGGAAGGAACAGGGACATAATGCCGGTAATAAGAAGGAACAGGGACATAATGCCTGTAAGATGAAGGAACAAGGACATAATGCAGATCATATGAAGGAAAAGGGACATAATGCCGGTATTATGCAGGAAAAGGGAAATAATGCCTGTAATATGATGTACAGGGACATGAAGCCTGTAATATGAAGGAGCAGGGACAACATGCCTGTAATATGAGGGAACAGGGAAATAATGCCGGTAAGATGAGGGAAAAGGGACATAATGCCTGTAATATGAAGGAACCGGGACATAATGCCGGTAATATGAAGGAACAGGGACATAATGCCGGAAATATGAAGGAACAGGAAAATAATGCCGGTAATATGAATGAACAGGGACATAATGCCGGTAATATGAAGGAACAGGGACATAATGCCGGTAATATGAAGGAACAGGGACATAATGCCGGTAATATGAAGGAACAGGGACATCATGCCGGTAAGATGAGGGAAAAGGGACATAATGGCTGTAAGATGAAGGAACAAGGACATAATGCAGATCATATGAAGGAACAGGGAAATAATGCCGGTAATATGAAGGAACAGGGACATAATGCCGGTAATATGAAGGAACTAGGACATAATGCCGGTAATATGAAGGAACAGGGACGTAATGCCGATAATATGAAGGAACAGGGACATAATGCCGATAATATAAAGGAACAGGTACGTAATGCCGATTATATGAAGGAACAGGGACATAATGCCGGTAATATGAAGGAATAGGGACAAAATGCCGGTTCAGATGAGGGAACAGGGACATAAAGCCGGTAAGATGAAGGAACAGATACATAATGCCTGTAATATGAAAGTACAGGGACATAATGCCGGTAATATGAAGGAATAAGGACATAATGCCGGTAATATGAAGGAACAGGGACATAATGCCGGTAATATGAAGGAACAGGGACATAATGCCGGAAATATGAAGGAAAAGAACAACAATGCCGGTAATAAGAAGGAACAGGGACATAATGCTGGTAATATGAAGGAACAGGGACATAATGCTGGTAATATGAAGGAACAGGGACATAATGCCGGTAATATGAAGGAACAGGGACATAATGCCGGAAATATGAAGGAACAGGGACATAATGCCTGTAATAAGAAGGAACAGTCACATAATGCCTGTAATAAGAAGGAACAGGGACATAATGCCGGTAATAGGAAGGAACAGGGATATAATGCTGGTAAGATGAGTGAACAGGGACATAATGCCGGTAAGATGAGTGAATAGGGACAAAATGCCGGTAATATGAAGGAACAAGGACATAATGCCGGTAATAAGAAGGAACAGGGACGTAATGCAGGTAATAGGAAGGAACAGGGACATAATGCCGGTAAAAAGAAGGAAAAGGGACATAATGCCGGTAAAATGAAGGTACAAGGACATAATGCAGGTAAGATGAGTGAACAGGGACAAAATGGCGGTAAGATGAGGGAACAGGGACATAATGCCGGTAATATGAAGAAACAGGGACATAATGCCGGTAAGATGAAGGAACAGGGACATAATGCCGGAAATATGAAGGAACAGGGACATAATGCCGGTAATATGAAGGAACAGGGAAATAATGCCTGTAATATGAAGGAACAGGGACATAATGCCAGTAATATGAAGAAACAGGGACATAGTGCCGGTAATATGAAGAAACAGGGACATAATGCCGGTAATATGAAGAAACAGAGACATAATGCCGGTAATATGAAGGAACAGGGACATAATGCCTGTAATATGAAGGAACAGGGACATAATGCCTGTAATATGAAGGAACAGGGACATAATGTCGGTAATATGAAGAAACAGGGACATCATGCGGTAATATGAAGGAACAGGGACATAATGCCGATTATATGGAGGAACAGGGACGCAATGCCGGTAATATGAAGGAACAGAGACGTACTGCCGATAATATGAAGGAACAGGGACATAATGCCGGTAAGAGGAGGGAACAGGAACATAATGCCGGTATGATGAGGGAACAGGGAGATAATGGCGGTAAGATGAGGGAACAGGGACATAATGCCTGTAAGATGAAGGAAAAAGGACATATTGCAGATCATATGAAGGAAAAGGGACATAATGCCGGTATTATGCAGGAACAGGGAAATAATGCCGGTAATATGAAGGAACAGGGACATAATGCCGGTAATATGAAGGAACAAGGACATAATGCCTGTAATATGAAGTACAGGGACATGAAGCCTGTAATATGAAGGATCAGGGACAAAATGCCTGTAATATGAGGGAACAGGGAAATAATGCCGGTAAGATGAGGGAACAGGGACAAAATGCAGGTAATATGAAGGAACAGGGACATAATGCCGGTACTATGATGGAACAGGGACATAATGCCTGTAATATGAAGGAACAGGGAAATAATCCCTGTAATATGAAGGAACAGGGAGGTAATGCCGTTAAGATGAGGGAACAGGGACATAATGCCGGTAATATGAAGGAACAGGGACATAATGCTGGTAAGATGAGGGAACAGCGACGTAATGCCGATAATATGAAGGAGCCAGGACGTAATGCCGGTAATATGAAGGAACAGGAACATAATGCCTGTAATATGAAGGAATAAGGACATAAAGCCGGTAAGATGAAGGAACAGGGACATAATGCCGGTAATATGAAGGAATAAGGACATAATGCCGGTAATATGCAGGAACAGGGACATAATGCCGGTAATATGAAGAAACAGGGACATAATGCCGGAAATATGAAGGAAAAGGACAATAATGCCGGTAATATGAAGGAACAGGGACATAATGCCGGTAATATGAAGGAACAGGGAAATAATGGCTGTAATATGAAGGAACAGGGACGTAATGCCGGTAATATGAAGGAACAGGGACATAATGCCTGTAATATGCAGGAACAGGGACATAATACATGTAATATGAGGGAACAGGGACATAATGCCGGTAAGATGAGGGAACAGAGACGTAATGCCGGTAATATGAAGAAACAGGGACGTAATGCCGATAATATGAAGGAACAGGGACATAATGCCGGTAATATGAAGGAACAAGGACATAATGCCTGTAATATGAGGGAACAGGGACATAATGCCGGTAATATGAAGGAAAAGGGACAAAATGCCGGTAAGATGAGGGAACAGAGACGTAATGCCGGTAATATGAAGAAACAGGGACGTAATGCCGATAATATGAAGAAACAGGGACATAATGCCGATAATATGAAGGAACAGGGACATAATGCCGGTAAGATGAAGGAACAGGCACATCATGCCGGTTCAGATGAGGGAACAGGGACATAATGCCGGTAATATGAAGGAATAGGGACATAATGCCGGTTCAGATGAGGGAACAGGGACATAAAGCCGGTAAGATGAAGGAACAGAGACATAATGCCTGTAATATGAAAGAACAGGGACATAATGCCGGTTATATGAAGGAATAAGGACATAATGCCGGTAATATGAAGGAACAGGGACATAATGCCGGTAATATGAAGGAACAGGGACATAATGCCGGAAATATGAAGAAACAGGCACATAATGCCTGTAATAAGAAGGAACAGGGACATAATGCCTGTAATATGAAGGAACAGGGACATAATGCCGTTAAGATGAGGGAACAGGGACATAATGCATGTAAGATGAGGGAACAGACACAAAATACATGTAATATGAAGGAACAGGGACATAATGCCGGTAATAAGAAGGAACAGGGACATAATGCTGGTAATATGAAGGAACAGGGATATAATGCTGGTAATTTGAAGGAACAGGGAAATAATGCCGGTAATATGAAGGAACAGGGACATAATGCCGGTAATATGAAGGAACAGGGACATAATGCCGGTAATATGAAGGAACAGGGACATAATGCCGATAATATAAAGGAACAGGGACGTAATGCCGGTAATATGAAGGAACAGGGACATAATGCCGGTAATAGGAAGGAACAGGGACATAATGCCGGTAATATGAAGGAACAGGGACATAATGCCTGTAAGAAGAAGGAACAGGCACATCATGCCGGTTCAGATGAGGGAACAGGGACATAATGCCGGTAATATGAAGGAATAGGGACATAATGCCAGTTCAGATGAGGGAACAGGGACATAAAGCCGGTAAGATGAAGGAACAGAGACATAATGCCTGTAATATGAAGGAACAGGGACATAATGCCGATAAGATGAGTGAATAGGGACAAAATGCCGGTAATATGAAGGAACAAGGACATAATGCCGGTAATAAGAAGGAACAGGGACGTAATGCAGGTAATAGGAAGGAACAGGGACATAATGCCGGTAATAAGAAGGAAAAGGGACATAATGCCGGTAAAATGAAGGTACAAGGACATAATGCTGGTAAGATGAGTGAACAGGGACAAAATGCCGGTAAGATGAGGGAACAGGGACATAATGCCGATAATATGAAGACACAGGGACATAATGCCGGTAATATGAAGGAACAGGGAAATAATGCCTGTAATATGAAGGAACAGGGACATAATGCCTGTAATATGAAGAAACAGGGACATAGTGCCGGTAATATGAAGGAACAGGGAAATAATGCCGGTAATATGAAGGAACAGGGACATAATGCCTGTACTATGAAGGAACAGGGACATAATGCCGGTAATATGAAGGAACAGGGACATAGTGTCGGTAATATGAAGGAACAGGCACATAATGCCTGTAATAAGAAGGAACAGGGACATAATGCCGGTAATATGAAGGAAGAGGCACATAATGCTGGTAATATGAAGGAACAGGGAAATAATGCCGGTAATATGAAGGAACAGGGACATAATGCCTGTAATATGAAGGAACAGGGACATAATGCCGGTAATATGAAAGAACAGGGACATAATGCCGGAAATATGAAGGAACAGGGACATGAAGGCTGTAATATGAAGGATCAGGGACATAATTTCGGTAATATGAAGGAACAAGATATAATGACTGTAATATGAAGGAACAGGGACATAATGCCGGTAATATGAAGGAACAGGGACATAATGCCGGTAATATGAAGGAACAGGGAAATAATGCCGGTAATATGAAGGAACAGGCACATCATGCCGGTTCAGATGAGGGAACAGGGACATAATGCCGGTAATATGAAGGAACAGGGACATAATGCCTGTAAGATGAAGGAACAGGCACATCATGCCGGTTCAGATGAGGGAACAGGGACATAATGCCGGTAATATGAAGGAATAGGGACATAATGCCAGTTCAGATGAGGGAACAGGGACATAAAGCCGGTAAGATGAAGGAACAGAGACATAATGCCTGTAATATGAAGGAACAGGGACATAATGCCGATAAGATGAGTGAATAGGGACAAAATGCCGGTAATATGAAGGAACAAGGACATAATGCCGGTAATAAGAAGGAACAGGGACGTAATGCAGGTAATAGGAAGGAACAGGGACATAATGCCGGTAATAAGAAGGAAAAGGGACATAATGCCGGTAAAATGAAGGTACAAGGACATAATGCTGGTAAGATGAGTGAACAGGGACAAAATGCCGGTAAGATGAGGGAACAGGGACATAATGCCGATAATATGAAGACACAGGGACATAATGCCGGTAATATGAAGGAACAGGGAAATAATGCCTGTAATATGAAGGAACAGGGACATAATGCCGGTAATATGAAGGAACAGGGACATAATGCCTGTAATATGAAGGAACAGGGACATAATGCCTGTAATATGAAGAAACAGGGACATAGTGCCGGTAATATGAAGGAACAGGGAAATAATGCCGGTAATATGAAGGAACAGGGACATAATGCCTGTACTATGAAGGAACAGGGACATAATGCCGGTAATATGAAGGAACAGGGACATAGTGTCGGTAATATGAAGGAACAGGGACATAATGCCGGAAATATGAAGGAACAGGGATATAATGCCGGAAATATGAAGGAAGAGGCACATAATGCCTGTAATATGAAGGAACAGGGACATAATGCCGGTAATATGAAGGGACAGGGACATAATGCCGGTAATATGAAGGGACAGGGACATAATGCCAATAATATGAAGGAACAGGGACATAATGCCTGTAATATGAAGGAACAGGGACATAATGCCTGTAATATGAAGGAACAGGGACGTAATGCCGGAAATATGAAGGAACAGGGACATATTTCCGGAAATATGAAGGAACAGGGACATAATGCCTGTGATATGAAAGAACAAGAACATAATGCCGGTACTTTGAAGGAACAGGGACATAATGCCGGTAATATGAAGGAACAGGGACGTACTGCCGATAATATGAAGGAACAGGGACATAATGGCGGTAAGAGGAGGGAACAGGGAGATAAGTCCTGTAATATGAAGGAAGAGAGACATAATGCCGGTAATATGTAGGAACAGGGACATAATGCCGGTAATATGAAGGAACAGGGACATATTGCCGGAAATATGAAGGAACAGGGACATAATGCCTGTGATATGAAAGAACAAGAACATAATGCCGGTACTTTGAAGGAACAGGGACATAATGCCGGTAATATGAAGGAACAGGGACGTACTGCCGATAATATGAAGGAACAGGGACATAATGGCGGTAAGAGGAGGGAACAGGGAGATAATGCCGGTATGATGAGGGAACAGGGACATAATGCCGATAATATGAAGGAACAGGGACGTAATGCCGATAATATAAAGGAACAGGGACGTAATGCCGATAATATGAAGGAACAGGGACATAATGCCGGTAAGATGAAGGAACAGGGACATAATGGCGGTAATATGAAGGAACAGGCACATAATGGCGGTAAGATGAAGGAACATGCACATAATGCGGGTTCAGATGAGGGAACAGGGACATAATGCCGGTAATATGAAGGAACAGGGACATAATGCCGGTAATATGAAGGAACAGGGACATAATGCCGGTAATATGAAGGAACAGGGACATAATGCCGGTAATATGAAGGAACAGGGACATAATGCCGGTAATATGAAGGAACAGGGACATAATGCCGGTAATATGAAGGAACAGGGACGTACTGCCGATAATATGAAGGAACAGGGACATAATGCTGGTAAGAGGCGGGAACAGGGAGATAATGCCGGTAAGATGAAGGAACAGGGACATAATGCCTGTAATATGAAGGAACGGACATAATTCCGGTAAGAGGAGGGAACAGGGAGATAATGCCGGTAAAATGAAGGAACAGGGACATAATGCCGGTAATATGAAGGAATAAGGACATAATGCCGGTAATATGAAGGAACAGGGACATAATGCCGGTAATATGAAGGAATAAGGACATAATGCCGGTAATATGAATGAACAGGGACATAATGCCGGTAATATGAAGGAACAGGGACATAATGCCGGTAATATGAAGGAACAGGGACATAATGCCGGAAATATGAAGGAACAGGGACATAATGCCGGTAATATGAAGGAACAGGGACGTACTGCCGATAATATGAGGGAACAGGGACATAATGCCGGTAAGAGGCGGGAACAGGGAGATAATGCCGGTAAGATGAAGGAACAGGGACATAATGCCTGTAATATGAAGGAACAGGGACATAATGCCCGTAAGAGGAGGGAACAGGGAGATAATTCCGGTAAAATGAAGGAACAGGGACATAATGCCAGTAATATGAAGGAACAGGGAAATAATGCCTGTAATATGAAGGAACAGGGACATAATGCCGGTAATATGAAGGAACAGGGACATAATGCCGGTAATATGAAAGAACAGGGACATAATGCTGGTAATATGAAGGAACAGGGAAATAATGCCTGTAATATGAAGGAACAGGGATATAATGCCGGAAATATGAAGGAACAGGGACATAATGCCTGTAATATGAAAGAACAAGAACATAATGCCGGTACTTTGAAGGAACAGGGACATAATGCCGGTAATATGAAGGAACAGGGACATAATGCCAGAAATATGAAGGAACAGGGACATAATGCCAGTAATATGAAGGAACAGGGACATAATGCTGGTAAGATGAGGGAACAGGGACATAATGTTGATAAGATGAGGGAACAGGGACATAATGCCGGTAATATGAAGGAACAGGGACATAAAGCCGGTAATATGAAGGAAGAGGCACATAATGCTTGTAAGATGAGGGAACAGGGACATAATGCCGGTAATATGAAGGAACAGGGACATGAAGGCTGTAATATGAAGGATCAGGGACATAATATCGGTAATATGAAGGAACAAGATATAATGACTGTAATATGAAGGAACAGGGACATAATGCCGGTAATATGAAGGAACAGGGAAATAATGCCGGTAATATGAAGGAACAGGGACATAATGCCTGTAATATGAAGGAACAGGGACATAATGCCGGTAATATGAAGGAATAGGACATAATGCCTGTAATATGAAGGAACGGGGAAATAATGGCTGTAATATGAAGGAACAGGGACATAATGCCGGTAATATGAGGGAACAAGATATAATGCCTGTAATATGAAGGAATAAGGACATAATGCAGGTAATATGAAGGAACAGGGACATAATGCCGGTAATATGAGGGAACAAGATATAATGCCTGTAATATGAAGGAATAAGGACATAATGCAGGTAATATGAAGGAACAGGGACATAATGCCTGTAATATAAAGGAACTGGGACATAATGCCGGTAATATGAAGGAACAGGGACATAATGCCGGAAATATGAAGGAACAGGGACATAATGCCAGTAATATGAAGGAACAGGGACATAATGACCCTAATATGAAGGAACAGTCACATAATGCCTGTAATAAGAAGGAACAGTCACATAATGCCTGTAATATGCAGGAACAGGGACATAATGCCTGTAATATGAAGGAAGAGGCACATAATGCTGGTAATATGAAGGAACAGGGAAATAATGCCTGTAATATGAAGGAACAGGGACATAATTCCGGTAAGAGGAGGGAACAGGGACATAATGCCTGTAATATGAAGGAACAGGGACATAATGCCGGTAATATGAAGGAACAGGCACATAATGCCGGTAATATGAAGGAATAAGGACATAATGCCGGTAATATGAAGGAACAGGGACATAATGCCGGTAATATGAAGGAACAGGGACATAATGCCGGTAATATGAAGGAACAGGGACATAATGCCGGTAATATGAAGGAACAGGGACATAATGCCGGAAATATGAAGGAACAGGGACATAATGCCGGTAATATGAAGGAACAGGGACGTACTGCCGATAATATGAAGGAACAGGGACATAATGCCGGTAAGAGGCGGGAACAGGGAGATAATGCCGGTAAGATGAAGGAACAGGGACATAATGCCTGTAATATGAAGGAACAGGGACATAATGCCCGTAAGAGGAGGGAACAGGGAGATAATGCCGGTAAAATGAAGGAACAGGGACATAATGCCAGTAATATGAAGGAACAGGGAAATAATGCCTGTAATATGAAGGAACAGGGACATAATTCCGGTAATATGAAGGAACAGGGACATAATGCCTGTAATATGAAGGAACAGGGACATAATGCGGTAATATGAAGGAACAGGGACATAATGGCGGTAATATGAAGGAACAGGGACATAATGCTGGTAATATGAAGGAACAGGGAAATAATGCCTGTAATATGAAGGAACAGGGACATAATGCCGTTAAGATGAGGGAACAGGGACATAATGCATGTAAGATGAGGGAACAGAGACAAAATACATGTAATATGAAGGAACAGGGACATAATGCCGGTAATAAGAAGGAACAGGGACATAATGCTGGTAATATGAAGGAACAGGGATATAATGCTGGTAATTTGAAGGAACAGGGAAATAATGCCGGTAATATGAAGGAACAGGGACATAATGCCGGTAATATCAAGGAACAGGGACATAATGCCGGTAATATGAAGGAACAGGGAAATAATGCCTGTAATATGAAGGAACAGGGACATAATGCCTGTGATATGAAGGAACAGGGACATAATGCCGTTAAGATGAGGGAACAGGGACATAATGTATGTAAGATGAGGGAACAGAGACAAAATGCCGGTAAGATGAGGGAACAGGGACATAATGCCGATAATATGAAGAAACAGGGACATAATGCCGATAATATAAAGGAACAGGGACGTAATGCCGGTAATATGAAGGAACAGGGACATAATGCCGGTAAGATGAAGGAACAGGCACATCATGCCGGTTCAGATGAGGGAACAGGGACATAATGCCGGTGTCAAAGATATTTTAATTATCTTTATATGTGTGAACATATATTGCTTTAAATGGACAGTTGAGTTGTCACTAAAGCTCAAAAACCTGCTGAAACAAGAGCCTACATGGGGGGATGGCTATTCTATTTCAAGTCGTTTAGTTTATGGCTTTGCATTTCAGCTGTTACAAAGGCAACGTGGGAAAACGTGCTGACATTGTATTTCTTATGGCTAAAGATACATGTGGAGTTTTGGGATATTACCATATTAAGAATGCTCATGCTTTGCAAGTACGAGGTTACACCCTACTCTCATTTTCTTATAAATAAAGATGGATCTGCCCCCTGTGGGCAGAGACTGTTTGAACACTGACGCTGCGTGTCATGGTCTCTCTCCAGCCGGCCGGCCTCTCTCAGATCCACCATTGAGAGAGCATTCATTAATTTGGAACTCATAGACAAATGCAGATAATGTCCAACGTTAATGGACAATGTAAATTCTGCAGCGACACCGGTAATATGAAGGAATAGGGACATAATGCCAGTTCAGATGAGGGAACAGGGACATAAAGCTGGTAAGATGAAGGAACAGAGACATAATGCCTGTAATATGAAGGAACAGGGACATAATGCCGGTAATATAAAGGAATACGGACATAATGCCGGTAATATGAAGGAACAGAGACATAATGCCGGTAATATGAAGGAACAGGGACATAATGCCGGTAATATGAAGGAACAGGGACATAGTGCCGGTAATATGAAGGAACAGGGACATAATGCCGGTAATATGAAGGAACAGGGACATAATGCCGGTAATATGAAGGTACACGGACATAATGCCGGAAATATGAAGGAACGGGGACATAATGCCTGTAATATGAAGGAAGAGGCACATAATGCCGGTAATAAGAAGGAACAGGGACATAATGCTGGTAATATGAAGGAACAGGGATATAATGTTGGTAATATGAAGGAACAGGGAAATAATGCCGGTAATATGAAGGAACAGGGACATAATGCCGGTAAAATGAAGGAATAGGGACATAATGCCGGAAATATGAAGGAACAGGCACATAATGTCTGTAATAAGAAGGAACAGGGACATAATGCCGGTAATATGAAGGAACAGGGACATAATACCTGTAATATGAAGTAACAGGGAAATAATGCCTGTAATATGAAGGAACAGGGACATAATGCCGGTAATATGAAGGAACAGGGACATAATGCCGGTAATATGAAGGAACAGGTATATAATGCCGGTAATATGAAGGAACAGGGACATAATGGCGGTAATATGAAGGAACAGGGACATATTGCCGGTAATATGAAGGAACAGGGACATAATTCCGGTAAGATGAGGGAACAGGGACAAATTGCCGGTAATATATCCCTGTTCCATTACCTTACCGCCATTATTTCCCTGTTCCTTCATATTACAGGCTTTACGTCCCTGTTCCTTCATATTACATGCTATATGTCCCTGTTTTTTCATATTACAGGCTTTATGTCCCTGTTCCCTCATATTACAGGCATTATGCCCTATGTATGAGGGAAAAGGGACATAATGCCAGTAATATATCCCTGTTCCCTCATCTTACCGGCATTACGTCCCTGTTCCTTCATATTACAGGCATTATGTCCTTGTTCCCTCATCTTACCAGCATTTTGTCCCTGTTCCTTCATATTACCGGCATTATGTCCCTGCTCCCTCATATTACCGTCATTATGTCCCGGTTCCTTCTTATTACAGGCATTATTTCCCTGTTCTATTACAGCGTGTAGAAGAAACCAGAGACTGCTCCAATAACCAGGCACAGACACCAGAGTCTGCTCCACCTGTATTAAAATAACGACTAAACACACTAGAGTTTGCGGCTACAACAAACTTGCACCAAAAAAAATATCGGGTATTGTAATACGGGTGGAGCAAACTTTGTTGTTTTGTGCAAGATTATTGTAACAGCAAAGTCTGTATTGCAATACCCGGCACAGAGGAGACACCACAGAGTGCTCCTCCTGTATTACAATAACCCAGCACAGACAGGACACCACAGAGTGCTCCTCCTGTATTACAATAACCCGGCACAGACAGGACACCACAGAGTGCTCCTCCTGTATTACAATAACCCAGCACAGACAGGACACCAGAGTGCTCCTCCTGTATTACAATAACCCAGCACAGACAGGACACCACAGAGTGCTCCTCCTGTATTACAATAACCCAGCACAGACAGGACACCAGAGTGCTCCTCCTGTATTACAATAACCCGGAACAGAGGAGACACCAGAGAGTGCTCCTCCTGTATTACAATAACCCGGAACAGAGGAGACACCAGAGAGTGCTCCTCCTGTATTACAATAACCCGGCACAGAGGAGACACCACAGAATGCTCCTCCTGTATTACAATAACCCGGCACAGAGGAGACACCAGAGAGTGCTCCTCCTGTATTACAATAACCCGGCACAGAGGAGACACCACAGAGTGCTCCTCCTGTATTACAATAACCCGGCACAGAGGAGACACCACAGAGTGCTCCTCCTGTATTACAATAACCCGGCACAGAGGAGACACCACAGAGTGCTCCTCCTGTATTACAATAACCCAGCACAGACAGGACACCAGAGTGCTCCTCCTGTATTACAATAACCCGGCACAGACAGGACACCAGAGTGCTCCTCCTGTATTACAATAACCCGGCACAGACAGGACACCACAGAGTGCTCCTCCTGTATTACAATAACCCAGCACAGACAGGACACCAGAGTGCTCCTCCTGTATTACAATAACCCAGCACAGACAGCACTCCACAGAGTGCTCCACCTGTATTACAATAACCCAGCACAGACAGGACACCACAGAGTGCTCCTCCTGTATTACAATAATCCAGCACAGACAGGACACCACAGAGTGCTCCTCCTGTATTACAATAACCCAGCACAGACAGGACACCACAGAGTGCTCCTCCTGTATTACAATAACCCAGCACAGACAGGACACCAGAGTGCTCCTCCTGTATTACAATAACCCAGCACAGACAGGACACCACAGAGTGCTCCTCCTGTATTACAATAACCCAGCACAGACAGGACACCACAGAGTGCTCCTCCTGTATTACAATAACCCGGCACAGAGGAGACACCACAGAGTGCTCCTCCTGTATTACAATAACCCAGCACAGACAGGACACCACAGAGTGCTCCTCCTGTATTACAATAACCCGGCACATACAGGACACCAGAGTGCTCCTCCTGTATTACAATAACCCAGCACAGACAGGACACCAGAGTGCTCCTCCTGTATTACAATAACCCAGCACAGACAGGACACCACAGAGTGCTCCTCCTGTATTACAATAACCCAGCACAGAGGAGACACCACAGAGTGCTCCTCCTGTATTACAATAACCCAGCACAGACAGGACACCACAGAGTGCTCCTCCTGTATTACAATAACCCGGCACAGACAGGACACCAGAGTGCTCCTCCTTTATTACAATAACCCAGCACAGACAGGACACCACAGAGTGCTCCTCCTGTATTACAGTAACCCAGCACAGACAGGACACCACAGAGTGCTCCTCCTGTATTACAATAACCCAGCACAGACAGGACACCAGAGTGCTCCTCCTGTATTACAATAACCCGGCACAGACAGGACACCAGAGTGCTCCTCCTGTATTACAATAACCCAGCACAGACAGGACACCAGAGTGCTCCTCCTGTATTACAATAACCCAGCACAGACAGGACACCAGAGTGCTCCTCCTGTATTACAATAACCCAGCACAGACAGGACACCAGAGTGCTCCTCCTGTATTACAATAACCCAGCACAGACAGGACACCAGAGTGCTCCTCCTGTATTACAATAACCCGGCACAGAGGAGACACCACAGAGTGCTCCTCCTGTATTACAATAACCCAGCACAGACAGGACACCACAGAGTGCTCCTCCTGTATTACAATAACCCGGCACAGACAGGACACCAGAGTGCTCCTCCTGTATTACAATAACACAGCACAGACAGGACACCAGAGTGCTCCTCCTGTATTACAATAACCCGGCACAGAGGAGACACCACAGAGTGCTCCTCCTGTATTACAATAACCCGGCACAGACAGGACACCAGAGTGCTCCTCCTGTATTACAATAACCCAGCACAGACAAGACACCAGAGTGCTCCTCCTGTATTACAATAACCCAGCACAGACAAGACACCAGAGTGCTCCTCCTGTATTACAATAACCCGGCACAGACAGGACACCACAGAGTGCTCCTCCTGTATTACAATAACCCAGCACAGACAGGACACCACAGAGTGCTCCTCCTGTATTACAATAACCCAGCACAGACAGGACACCAGAGTGCTCCTCGTGTATTACAATAACCCAGCACAGACAAGACACCAGAGTGCTCCTCCTGTATTACAATAACCCGGCACAGACAGGACACCACAGAGTGCTCCTCCTGTATTACAATAACCCAGCACAGACAGGACACCACAGAGTGCTCCTCCTGTATTACAATAACCCAGCACAGACAGGACACCACAGAGTGCTCCTCCTGTATTACAATAACCCAGCACAGACAGGACACCAGAGTGCTCCTCCTGTATTACAATAACCCAGCACAGACAGGACACCACAGAGTGCTCCTCCTGCATTACAATAACCCGGCACAGACAGGACACCACAGAGTGCTCCTCCTGTATTACAATAACCCAGCACAGACAGGACACCACAGAGTGCTCCTCCTGCATTACAATAACCCGGCACAGACAGGACACCAGAGTGCTCCTCCTGTATTACAATAACCCAGCACAGACAGGACACCACAGAGTGCTCCTCCTGTATTACAATAACCCGGCACAGACAGGACACCAGAGTGCTCCTCCTGTATTACAATAACCCAGCACAGACAGGACACCAGAGTGCTCCTCCTGTATTACAATAACCCAGCACAGACAGGACACCAGAGTGCTCCTCCTGTATTACAATAACCCAGCACAGACAGGACACCAGAGTGCTCCTCCTGTATTACAACAACCCAGCACAGACAGGACACCAGAGTGCTCCTCCTGTATTACAATAACCCGGCACAGACAGGACACCAGAGTGCTCCTCCTGTATTACAATAACCCAGCACAGACAGGACACCAGAGTGCTCCTCCTGTATTACAATAACCCAGCACAGACAGGACACCAGAGTGCTCCTCCTGTATTACAATAACCCAGCACAGACAGGACACCACAGAGTGCTCCTCCTGTATTACAATAACCCAGCACAGAGGAAACACCACAGAGTGCTCCTCCTGTATTACAATAACCCAGCACAGACAGGACACCACAGAGTGCTCCTCCTGTATTACAATAACCCAGCACAGACAGGACACCACAGAGTGCTCCTCCTGTATTACAATAACCCGGCACAGACAGGACACCAGAGTGCTCCTCCTGTATTACAGTAACCCAGCACAGACAGGACACCACAGAGTGCTCCTCCTGTATTACAATAACCCGGCACAGACAGGACACCAGAGTGCTCCTCCTGTATTACAATAACCCAGCACAGACAGGACACCAGAGTGCTCCTCCTGTATTACAATAACCCGGCACAGACAGGACACCAGAGTGCTCCTCCTGTATTACAATAACCCAGCACAGACAGGACACCAGAGTGCTCCTCCAGTATTACAATAACCCAGCACAGACAGGACACCAGAGTGCTCCTCCTGTATTACAATAACCCAGCACAGACAGGACACCACAGAGTGCTCCTCCTGTATTACAATAACCCGGCACAGACAGGACACCAGAGTGCTCCTCCTGTATTACAATAACCCGGCACAGACAGGACACCAGAGTGCTCCTCCTGTATTACAATAACCCAGCACAGACAGGACACCACAGAGTGCTCCTCCTGTATTACAATAACCCAGCACAGACAGGACACCAGAGAGTGCTCCTCCTGTATTACAATAACCCAGCACAGACAGGACACCAGAGTGCTCCTCCTGTATTACAATAACCCAGCACAGACAGGACACCACAGAGTGCTCCTCCTGTATTACAATAACCCAGCACAGAGGAGACACCACAGAGTGCTCCTCCTGTATTACAATAACCCGGCACAGAGGAGACACCACAGAGTGCTCCTCCTGTATTACAATAACCCAGCACAGACAGGACACCAGAGTGCTCCTCCTGTATTACAATAACCCAGCACAGACAGGACACCACAGAGTGCTCCTCCTGTATTACAGTAACCCAGCGCAGACAGGACACCAGAGTGCTCCTCCTGTATTACAATAACCCAGCACAGAGGAGACACCACAGAGTGCTCCTCCTGTATTACAATAACCCAGCACAGACAGGACACCAGAGTGCTCCTCCTGTATTACAATAACCCGGCACAGACAGGACACCAGAGTGCTCCTCCTGTATTACAATAACACGGCACAGAGGAGACACCACAGAGTGCTCCTCCTGTATTACAATAACCCGGCACAGAGGAGACACCACAGAGTGCTCCTCCTGTATTACAATAACCCGGCACAGAGGAGACACCACAGAGTGCTCCTCCTGTATTACAATAACCCGGAACAGACAACAAACTATAGTCTGCTCCACCTGTATTATAATAATTCGGAAAAGACAACAAACTATAGTCTGCTCCACCTGTATTATAATAATCCGGAAAAGACAAACAACTATAGTCTACTTCACCTGTAATACAATAACCCCGCACAGAATAGACACCAGAGTCTACTTCACCTGTATTCATATAACCCAGAACATACGTATTGATGTAATACAGATGGAACAGATTCTAGTGTACTGTAACAGACAAGACATTAGAGTACGCTCCACCTGTATTACAGGAACCCAAGTCCCGGCACATACAGTACGCTAGAATCTGCTCCACCTGTATTACAAGAACCCAAGTCCCAGCACATACAGTACGCTAGAATCTGCTCCACCTGTATTACAAGAACCCAAGTCCCAGCACATACAGTACGCTAGAATCTGCTCCACCTGTATTACAGGAACCCAAGTCCCAGCACATACAATACGCTATAATCTGCTCCACCTGTATTACAGGAACCCAAGTCCCAGCACATACAGTACGCTAGAATCTGCTCCACCTGTATTACAATAACCCAGCACAGGAAAGACACCAGAGACTGCTCCTTTAGTAATAGAAAGAAGAGGCTGGACGCAGCTGCAGGCTTAAGGGAAGCCGACATGACCGTCCTGGTAGGGAAAGGGTTAATGTTACGAGGTCAGGGAAAGTTGAAGGAGCTGAAGGAGGGACGGGGAGGAGTTAAGGGGGGCGGGGGGGCCGTTACTGCGCTTCCCGCTGTTTCTCGGCATTGAGCCGGAAGCAGCGGGAGGAGTAACACACATTAAGCAAAGCTCCCCGTTGCCCGGTGTTTTAGTAATGGCAGAGGCCCTGATTTTAGAGCGGCTGCGCGCCGCTGCTGTGCACCACGGTCCCGGATGGCTGGAGGAGACCGTGGCTGCATTAACGCGGATCCCGGACGCCGTTTCGCCACGTCGGGCACAGCGTTCGGGGTCTGTTGTAAGGGACAGGCTCCCCTCCCCCGGCCCCCCTACGAGCATGGCTATGGCGGCGGGGGGGGAGTCGGCAACAACCGCTCCTGCGCTGGGCAGGCAGAGAGCGGTGGCAGGGGTGACGGCGATGCAGGCTGTGTCGACCCGTCCCTCTCGGCGGTCCCGACCTCCAGAGCGCCTGAGTCCGGAGGTAGTCCCGCGGACACGGCGTCGCAGAGGGAGCCCGATCCCGGACGCTGCAGGCCAGGCAGCTGGGAGGACCGCCCCTTCCCAGGCCCTGCGTCCTGGCAGGAATCCCAGGCCGCGACGGGGTCCGGCGGTAAGCAGGGAGTCGCAGGCTGGGCTCCCTGTCACCCCTCCCCCATCAGATGGAAGATGTCGAGAGCAAGGTACGGCCGCCCCGCATGGTGATGTTCCGGCCAGGGGGCAGGCTTCGTCAGGATCGTCTAGACGGACGACTAGATCTGCAGCGACGTCGAGGCAACAGGTCCGGTCGGAAGTCTGGGTCCCGGCGGTCGGGCGGCAGGTTGCCGGCCCATCGGTCAGCGCGTCCTCATCCCCTTTCCGAAGAGGTCGTTGGGAGGGACAGTCGTCGGCGAGAGAAGAACTGGAGGAAGGTGAACTGGACGTCTATCGTCGAGGTCAGGATGGTCCGGCTGACGGGAACACAGCGCCTGTGCAGCCCGGTGAGTGTATAACTCCATTATTGTCTTATCCAGCGATTTTTATGTCGGGTGTCGGCGGGGGGGCTGCTAGCATAGCATCGGGGGCCGGTAGTGGCGCGGGCGGACGCGACGGAGCGGGTTTGGCAGATTTAGTGGGTTGCTTACGGGAGCTGGTGGGGCGCCTGGATAGGGCCGCGGCGCCGGTAGTAACGGAAGTGTCCCCTGCGGTAGTTTGGGAAGGCCCCAGGGACGTGGGATCGTTACAGGCGCGTCCTGTGGTGGCGGTTAGAGAGGCGGTCGCGGTGTCGGTGCAGACTGAGGCACAGAAGGACGGCGATCGAGTGCGCATGGACGATCGTGCTCGGGGGGAGGTGTATGTTTGTTTTGAGGGTCCGTTGGGGGCGCATTTAAAGCAGGAGGTGCGTGATCGGATCTGGAAAGATGAATATGTTGAAATTTTTTCTCTCTTGCCGCTGGCTAAATTCAATTTGGATAAGAGCAAGCGGGATGAGAGTAAAAAGGACGAGGAGGAACGGCGGCGGTATAGGCTTATCCCGCAGACGTTCGTTAATTGGTCGCAGGCGTTCGCCATATTGGCTAGTGTGATAGGGGAAAAGGCGCCGGAAAATTGTTCGGCGTTATTTTGTTATTTTGATGCTATTGGGGAGGCTCATAGGGCGTATGGGGGTCAGGCGTGGCTGCGATATGATGAGCGATTCGGTGGGACCAGAAGGATATTGCTCTCTGGTTACGGGTTACGGCTCCGGTTAGGCAGCCCTTTCCCGGGAGCGGTGGCCAGGGAGGCCAGACTAGTCAGAGTGGACCAAGCGGCGGGGGAAAGGCGGGGTTTTGCTGGCAATTCAATGAAGGCCAGTGCAAGTTTGGGGCCACGTGCAAGTTCAAGCACGTGTGCTCCGAGTGTAATGGTGCGTCACACGGGGCGGCAAAATGTCTGCGGAAAAAGAGGTCCGGGAACCAGCACGGGGCTGGTCAAGGGGGTGTCGCCGGTGAGGGTGGAAAGGATGGCCCCTTATCTAAATGAGTATCCGGATAGGGCGGCAGCTAAGTTGCTTTATGAAGGGTTTAGTGTTGGTTTTGTTATTCCTCCGCCTCCTTATGAGGTTCCGGTTACGCGGAGAAATTTAAAATCGGCTTACTTGCATGCGGAAGTCGTGTCGGAAAAGTTGTTAAAAGAAGTTTCGTTGGGGCGCATGTCGGGGCCATTTGTGGAGTCGCCGGTGAAAGATTTAGTTGTGTCCCCTTTGGGTATTGTCCCTAAACGCGAGCCCGGAAAGTTTCGTTTGATTCAACATTTATCGTATCCCAAAGGTTCGTCGGTAAATGACGGGATTGATCACGAGTTGTGTTCCGTAGTTTATACCTCATTCGATAAGGCGGTGGGGTTAGTGCGGGCTGCGGGTCCGGGGGCGCTGCTAGCAAAAACCGACATCGAGGCGGCGTTCAGGTTGTTGCCGGTCCATCCAGAAAGCCAACGGCTGTTGGGTTGTTTTTGGAATGGGGCCTTTTACGTGGATCGGTGCCTTCCGATGGGGTGTTCTCTTTCTTGTGCATACTTCGAGGCGTTTAGTAGCTTCGTGGAGTGGGTAACGAGGGGAGTATCCGGGGTCGATTCGTTGATCCATTACTTAGATGATTTTTTGTGCGTTGGCCCGGGGGGTTCGCCGGTTTGCGGTAACTTGCTTCATGCCCTGCAGAAGGTGGCGAGGGATTTTGGGATCCCTTTGGCGCCGGAAAAAACGGAGGGCCCGGTAGCGACGATTTCTTTCTTGGGAATCGAAATTGACTCGGTGGCAATGGAGTGTCGGCTCCCGGCGGATAAGTTGGGTGCTTTGAGGCTGGAGGTGCGACGGGCTTGTAGAAGGAAGAAAATGTCCCTGAGGGAGCTTCAGTCGCTGCTGGGGAAGTTGAATTTCGCCTGCCGGATTATGCCGATGGGGAGGGTGTTTGGTAGAAGGTTGGCGGCGGCAACGGCGGGAGTGCGGGCGCCGCATCATTTTGTGAGGCTCAAGGAGGAGCACCGAGCTGATCTTCAGGTTTGGGATGACTTCTTGGGCCAGTACAATGGTCGCTCGCTATGGATGGCCCCAGCGCAGGATACGAGTGATCTGAATATTTTCACGGATGCGGCTGGGGCGGGTGGCTTTGGAGCTTACGGGGGAGGTCCGTGGTGCGCAGGTCAATGGCCGGCTAGCTGGGTGTCCAGTGGATTGACGCGGAATCTGGCCCTGCTCGAGCTGTTTCCCATCGTGGTGGCGGCTACCATTTGGGGGGACAGGCTCAGGGATAAGAAGGTCCGTTTTTACTGCGACAACATGGGGGTGGTGCTTGCCATTAATAACATCACGGCGTCCTCTCCTCCGGTAGTTCAATTGTTGCGACATTTAGTGTTGGTGTGTTTGTCGCTGAACGCGTGGGTGGTGGCGGTGCATGTCCCGGGTGTACGGAATTGTGTTGCTGATGCTCTTTCTCGCTCGCAGTGGGACCGGTTTCGGCAATTGGCCCCGGGAGCGGAACGTCTCGGTTTGGCGTGTCCGGATCATCTATGGGATCTGGTATCGGTCCCGTAGAGCAGCTGTTACAAAGGTCTTTGGCGCGCACGACGTGGAGGGCTTATGCTGCTTGTTGGAGGCAGTGGGAGGAGTGGGTAAGAGAGTTGGGTGATGTCAATACGGATAGAGACAGGTTGGTGGCACTTTTGTATTGGTTAGGGGATGCCTGGGAGGGGGGGTTTTCAGTAGCGAAGGTGAACCGGTTTATATCCGCGGTGGCGTTTGGGCTTAAGTTGCGGGGCTTGCGGGATGTATCGAAGGAATTTCTGGTATCGCAGGCTTTGAAGGGGTTGCGCAGAGGTAGGGTGGAGGCGGATAGTAGAAGGCCGGTGTCGTTTGCTTTGCTGGGCTTGTTGGGCGGTTCATTGGCATCGGTATGTCGTTCTTCAGATGAAATGGATTTGTTTCGGTTGGCTTTCTCGTTGGCGTTCTTCGGAGCATTTAGAGTAGGTGAGTTGGTGTCGCCAAGTACTAAACAGGCAGGGGGGCTGAGATCTGGGGAGGTGAGCCTTTTTGCAGATCGGTTGGAGGTATGGTTGCGTAGATCAAAAACTGACCAATTAGGGAAGGGAAAACTGATAGTTTTGTTCGCTCTCCCGGGGTCGGTCATGTGCCCAGTAGAGTGCATGCGGGGTTTTACAAAAAACAGGGGGTCTCCAGATTTGCCTTTGTTACGTCATGTGGACGGGTCGTTCTTGTCCAGGTTTCAGTTTGGAGCTGTTTTTAAAAAATGTTTGACGGCGGTTGGGGTTGCGGCAGGCTCATATTCATCTCATTCCTTCCGGATTGGCGCAGCAACGGAAGCAGGGCGCTGGGGGTTGGATGATGAGGGGGTGAGGCGTATTGGTCGTTGGGAGTCTAAAAGGTTTAAGTCCTATGTCCGCCCCCATATGTTGTAATTTTGTTGTTTATGCTTGCAAATGTTATATGGTGGTGCCTAACTGTGTTTTCCGTTTCAGATTCGCCTCCTTGTCTGGTGTGGTTGATGGGTCATTCGTACGTGCACTGGGGGGCTTTGAGGGCGGACGTCCGCCCGGATGGTCGCCAGTTGCGCATTCCGCGACAGGATGCGGTTGTGCATTGGCTGGGGTTTAGAGGTATGTCGTGGAACAGGGTGTTGGCGGAATTACAGACATATGCGCGGCTTGATAGGGTTCCGGAGGTTTTAGTGTTGCACGTGGGTGGGAATGACTTAGGAGTCCGCCCTTTTCGTGAGTTGGTGCGGGATATCAAACATGATTTGTTGTGTTTGTGGGTATCTTATCCCAAGTTGGTGGTAGTGTGGTCGGACATAGTCCCAAGGAAGCATTGGCGGTTAGCTAGATCGGTGGAGAGAGTCAATAAGGCTCGGATAAAAGTTAACCGGGCGGTGTCCCGTTTTGTGGCAAAGAACGGGGGCATTTGCGTGAGGCATAGGGATTTGGAGTCAGGATTGGGGAATTTCTGGAGGAGTGACGGGGTTCATCTGACCGAGGTTGGCATTGATATTTGGAGCTTGGCTATAGCAGAAGGCATAGAAAGGGCGGTGGTGGTGTGGAGGAACTCACAGGCTTAAGGTGGTCAAGGCCTGTTTCGCGGTGGCGGGGGGAGTCCTTGAGGCCAGTCAGTACAAAATGGTGGGGGGGTCACATCGGGGGTATGCGTCCCCCAAAAAAGGTACATGGTTGAAGACTTCATCGGGTGTTATCCCTTTGAAGTGGTCTTCTGGTAGAAGGTATGTCACTTGAAGGCTTCATCGGGTGTTATCCCTTTGAAGTGGACTTCTAGTGGTCGGTATATCACTTGAGGGCTTCATCGGGTGTTATCCCCTTGAAGTGGACTTCTAGTGGTTGGAGCCATCTGCAGAGGTGAACGGTGCTTCCGAGCTGGTTTACGGCTGGAGGTAATTAGTGGTTTGCAGATGGCTAATTCGGTGTGTTCTTGAAAGGAACATCTGAAGGGGCTTCAAGGACTTCCTCTGCTCGGGTTAATGTTAACGTTTAATTGTTATTTATGATTCTGACCCATGTTGGGTCATGTGAATTATTAGGAGGAATTCTCTGGTGGATTCCTAACTAGTTATCCGAATGTTTCGGATTTAAATTGTTTTTATAAAACTGTGAAATTAATAAACGGCATCTGTGGCCATTTCACATCCAACCTCGGTGTCATGTGTCGTTACTAAATGGGGGTGGGGGATAGTATGGTTTAAGGTTAACACACGACTCTACCTAGGCAGGTCATGACCAGGCACAGACAAGACACTATAGTTTGCTCCACCTGTATCCAAATTACCCAGCACAGACAAGACACCAGAATGCTCCTCTTTTACTACAATGAGCCGGAATAGACTAGAACTAGAGCAGGGGTGTCAAGCACTCGGCCCGCGGGACACAGCGCCGCTAATACAGGCTCTGCTCCGGGACTCGGTGGAATTCCCTGACATCGCTGCCCATATATGGACAGTGTTGTCAAGGTCTTACCCAGAGCGGAGTCCCGAGCAGAGCGCTAGTACAGGCTCTGCTCTGGGACTGTGGAAATAACTGACATCGCTGGTGGTGACGTACAAACATGTAACACGTGTTTATTACATCCGTATCGTTTCCTAATTACACGCATTATGTCCCTGTCCTCTCATATTACCGGCATAATGCCACTGTCCCCTCATATTACTGGCATTATGTCCGGTGTAGGAGGGTACAGGGACATAATGGCAGTAATATGTCCCTGTTCCCTCATCTTCGAGGCATTATGTTCCTGCTCCTTCAAATTACCGGCATTATGTCCGGTGTAGGAGGGTACAGGGACATAATGCCAGTAATATGTCCCTGTTCCCTCATCTTCGAGGCATTATGTTCCTGCTCCTTCATATTACCGGCATTATGTGCCTGTTCCTTCATATTACCGGCATTATGTCCCTGTTCCTTCATATTACAGGCATTATGTGCCTGTCCCTTCATATTACAGGCATTATGTCCCTGTTCCTTCATATTACCGGCATTATGTGCCTGTTCCTTCATATTACCGGCATTATGTCCCTGTACCTTCATATTACCCGCATTACGTCCCTGTTCCTACATATTACCGGCATTATGTCCTTCTTCCTTCATATTACAGGCATTATGTCGCTGTTCCCTCATCTTACATGCATTATGTCCCTGTTCCCTCATCTTACCAGCATTATGTGCCTGTTCCTTCATATTACCCGCATTACGTCCCTGTTCCTTCATATTACCGGCATTATGTCCCTGTTCCTTTATATTACCGGCATTATGTCCCTGTTCCTTCATATTACCGGCATTATGTCCCTGTTCCTTCATATTACCGGCATTATGTCCCTGTTCCTTCATATTACCGGCATTATGTCCCTGTTCCTTCATATTACAGGCATTATGTCCCTGTTCCTTCATATTACAGGCATTATGTCCCCGTTCCTACATATTTCCGGCATTATGTCCCTGTTCCTTCATATTACCTGAATTATGTCCCTGTTCCTTCATATTATAGGCATTAGGTCCCTGTTCCTTCTTATTACCGGCATTATGTCCCTGTTCCTTCATATTACAGGCATTATGTGCCTGTCCCTTCATATTACCGGCATTATGTCCCTGTACCTTCATATTACCCGCATTACGTCCCTGTTCCTACATATTACCGGCATTATGTCCTTCTTCCTTCATATTACAGGCATTATGTCCCTGTTCCCTCATCTTACCAGCATTATGTCCCTGTTCCTTCATATTACCGGCATTATGTCCCTGTTCCCTCATCTTACAGGCATTATGTCCCTGTTCCCTCATCTTACCAGCATTATGTGCCTGTTCCTTCATATTACCCGCATTACGTCCCTGTTCCTTCATATTACCGGCATTATGTCCCTGTTCCTTTATATTACCGGCATTATGTCCCTGTTCCTTCATATTACCGGCATTATGTCCCTGTTCCTTCATATTACCGGCATTATGTCCCTGTTCCTTCATATTACCGGCATTATGTCCCTGTTAATTCATATTACAGGCATTATGTCCCTGTTCCTTCATATTACAGGCATTATGTCCCCGTTACCAAAAATATTTCCGGCATTATGTCCCTGTTCCTTCATATTACCTGCATTATGTCCCTGTTCCTTCATATTATAGGCATTAGGTCCCTGTTCCTTCTTATTACCGGCATTATGTCCTTGTTTCTTCATATTACCGGCATTATATGCCTGTTCCTTCCTATTACCGGCATTATGTCCCTGTTCCCTCATCTTACAAGCATTATGTCCCTGTTCCTTCATTTCACCGGCATTACGTCCCTGTTCCTTCATATTACAGGCATTATTTCCCTGTAGGAGGGTACTGGGACATAATGCCGGTAATATGTCCCTGCTCCCTCATATTATATCCCTGTACTTTCATATTACAGGCATTATGTCCCTGTTCCATTATATTATAGGCATTATGTACTTGTTCCTTTATATTACCGGCATTTTGTCCCTGTTCCTTCATATTACCGGCATTAAGTCCCTGTTCCTTCATATTACAGGCATTATGTCCCTGTTCCTTCATATTACCGGCATTTCGTCCCTGTTCCTTCATATTACAGGCATTATGTGCCTGTTCCTTCATATTACCGGCATTATGTCCCCGTTCCTACATATTTCCGGCATTATGTCCCTGTTCCTTCATATTACCGGCATTATGTCCGTTCCTTCATATTACAGGCATTATGTCCCTGTTCCTTCATATTAACTGCATTATATCCCTGTTTCTTCATATTATAGGCATTATGTCCCTGTTCCTTCATATTACCGGCATTATGTCCCCGTTCCTACATATTTCCGGCATTATGTCCCTGTTCCTTCTTATTACCGGCATTAAGTCCTTGTTTCTTCATATTACCGGCATTATATCCCTGTTCCTTCATATTACCGGCATTATGTCCCTGTTCCCTCATCTTACAAGCATTATGTCCCTGTTCCTTCATTTCATCAGCATTACGTCCCTGTTCCTTCATATTACAGGCATTATTTCCCTGTTCCTTCATATTACTGGCATTATGTCCCCTGTAGGAGGGTACAGGGACATAATGCAGGTAATATGTCCCTGCTACCTCATATTACCGACATTATATCCCTGTTCCTTCATATTACCAGAATTATGTCCCTGTTCCTTCATATTACCGGCATTATGTCCCTATTCCTTCATATTACAGGCATTATGTCCCTGTTCCATTATATTATAGGCATTATGTAATTGTTCCTTTATATTACCGGCATTTTGTCCCTGTTCCTTCATATTACCGGCATTATGTCCCTGTTCCTTCATATTACAGGCATTATGTCCCTGTTCCTTCATACTACCGGCATTATGTCCCTGTTCCTTCATATTACCGGCATTATGTCCCTTTTCCTTCATATTACCGGCACTATGTGCCTGTTCCTTCATATTACCGGCATTATGTCCCTGTTCCTTCATATTACCGGCATTATGTCCCTGTTCCCTCACATTTCCGGCATTATGTCCCTGTTCCCTCATATTACAGGCATCATTTCCCTGTTCCTTCATATTACAGGCATTATGTCCCTGTTCCTTCATATTACCGGCATTATGTCCCTGTTCCTTCATATTACCAGCATTATGTGCCTGTTCCTTCATATTACCGGCATTATGTCCCTGTTCCTTCATATTACCGGCATTATGTCCCTGTTCCCTCATATTACCGGCATTATGTCCCTCTTCCTTCGTATTACAGGCATTATTTCCCTGTTCCTTCATATTACCGGCATTATGTCCCTGTTCCCTCATATTACCGGCATTATGTCCCTCTTCCTTCGTATTACAGGCATTATGTCCCTATTCCTTCATATTTCCGGCATTATGTCCCTGTTCCTTCATATTACCGGCATGATTTCCCTGTTCCTTCATATTACAGGCATTATGTCCCTGTTTCTTCATATTACCGGCATTATGTCCCTGTCCCTTCATATTACCGGCATTATGTCCCTGTTCCTTCATATTACAGGCATTATTTCCCTGTCCCTTCATATTACCGGCATTATTTCCCTGTTTCTTCATATTACAGGCATTATGTCCCTGTTCCTTCATATTACAGGCATTATGTCCCTGTTCCCTCATATTACAGGTATTATGTCCCTGTTCCTTCATATTACAGGCATTATTTCCCTGTTCCTTCATATTACCGGCATTATGTCCCTGTTCCCTCATATTACAGGCATTATGTCCCTGTTCCTTCATATTACCGGCATTAAGTCCCTGTTCCTTCATATTACAGGAATTATGTGCCTGTTCCTTCATATTACCAGCATTATGTGCCTGTTCCTTCATATTACCGGCATTATGTCCCTGTTCCTTCATACTACCGGCATTATGTCCCTGTTCCTTCATATTACCGGCATTATGTCTCTGTTCCTGCATATTACCGGCATTATGTCCCTGTTCCTTCATATTACAGGCATTACGTCCCTGTTCCTTCTTACTACCGGCATTATGTCCCTGTTCCTTCATATTACCAGCATTATGTCCCTGTTCCTTCTTATTACCGGCATTATGTCCCTGTTCCTTCATATTACATGTATTATGTCCCTGTTCCTTCATATTACCGGTATTATTTCCCTGCCGGTAATATGAAGGAACAGGGACATAATGCGGTAATATGAAGGAACAGGGACATAATGCCTCGATGAGGGAACAGGGACATATTACCGGCATTATGTCCCTGTGCCCTGCTACAGGGGACATAATGGCAGTAATATAAGGGCATAGGGACAATACTACGGTGTCTTGTCTTTTGCCGGCTTGTAGTTATACAGGTGGAGAAGCCTCTAGTGTCCTGTCTGTGTCCGGGTAATGTACTGCTGGAGGAGCAGGTTCTGGGGTCTGGCCTGTGCTAGGTTATAGTTATACAGGTGGAGTAGTCTCTAGTGTCCTGTCTGTGTCCGGGTAATGTACTGCTGGAGGAGCAGGTTCTGGGGTCTGGCCTGTGCCAGGTTATAGTTATACAGGTGGAGTAGTCTCTAGTGTCCTGTCTGTGTCCGGGTAATGTACTGCTGGAGGAGCAGGTTCTGGGGTCTGGCCTGTGTCAGGTTATAGTTATACAGGTGGAGTAGTCTCTAGTGTCCTGTCTGTGTCCGGGTAATGTACTGCTGGAGGAGCAGGTTCTGGGGTCTGGCCTGTGTCAGGTTCTAGTTATACAGGTGGAGTAGTCTCTAGTGTCCTGTCTGTGTCCGGGTAATGTACTGCTGGAGGAGCAGGTTCTGGGGTCTGGCCTGTGTCAGGTTATAGTTATACAGGTGGAGTAGTCTCTAGTGTCCTGTCTGTGTCCGGGTAATGTACTGCTGGAGGAGCAGGTTCTGGGGTCTGGCCTGTGTCAGGTTATAGTTATACAGGTGGAGTAGTCTCTAGTGTCCTGTCTGTGTCCGGGTAATGTACTGCTGGAGGAGCAGGTTCTGGGGTGTGTCAGGTTATAGTTATACAGGTGGAGAAGTCTCTAGTGTCCTGTCTGTGTCCGGGTAATGTACTGCTGGAGGAGCAGGTTCTGGGGTCTGGCCTGTGTCAGGTTATAGTTATACAGGTGGAGAAGTCTCTAGTGTCCTGTCTGTGTCCGGGTAATGTACTGCTGGAGGAGCAGGTTCTGGGGTCTCGCCTGTGTCAGGTTCTAGTTATACAGGTGGAGTAGTCTCTAGTGTCCTGTCTGTGTCCGGGTAATGTACTGCTGGAGGAGCAGGTTCTGGGGTCTGGCCTGTGTCAGGTTATTGTTATACAGGTGGAGAAGTCTCTAGTGTCCTGTCTGTGTCCGGGTAATGTACTGCTGGAGGAGCAGGTTCTGGGGTCTGGCCTCTGTCAGGTTATAGTTATACAGGTGGAGTAGTCTCTAGTGTCCTGTCTGTGTCCGGGTAATGTACTGCTGGAGGAGCAGGTTCTGGGGTCTGGCCTGTGTCAGGTTATAGTTATACAGGTGGAGTAGTCTCTAGTGTCCTGTCTGTGTCCGGGTAATGTACTGCTGGAGGAGCAGGTTCTGGGGTCTGGCCTGTGTCAGGTTATAGTTATACAGGTGGAGTAGTCTCTAGTGTCCTGTCTGTGTCCGGGTAATGTACTGCTGGAGGAGCAGGTTCTGGGGTCTGGCCTCTGTCAGGTTATAGTTATACAGGTGGAGTAGTCTCTAGTGTCCTGTCTGTGTCCGGGTAATGTACTGCTGGAGGAGCAGGTTCTGGGGTCTGGCCTGTGTCAGGTTATAGTTATACAGGTGGAGTAGTCTCTAGTGTCCTGTCTGTGTCCGGGTAATGTACTGCTGGAGGAGCAGGTTCTGGGGTCTGGCCTGTGTCAGGTTATAGTTATACAGGTGGAGTAGTCTCTAGTGTCCTGTCTGTGTCCGGGTAATGTACTGCTGGAGGAGCAGGTTCTGGGGTCTGGCCTGTGTCAGGTTATAGTTATACAGGTGGAGAAGTCTCTAGTGTCCTGTCTGTGTCCGGGTAATGTACTGCTGGAGGGGCAGGTTCTGGGGTCTGGCCTGTGTCAGGTTATAGTTATACAGGTGGAGAAGTCTCTAGTGTCCTGTCTGTGTCCGGGTAATGTACTGCTGGAGGAGCAGGTTCTGGGGTCTGGCCTGTGTCAGGTTATAGTTATACAGGTGGAGTAGTCTCTAGTGTCCTGTCTGTGTCCGGGTAATGTACTGCTGGAGGAGCAGGTTCTGGGGTCTGGCCTGTGCCAGGTTATAGTTATACAGGTGGAGTAGTCTCTAGTGTCCTGTCTGTGTCCGGGTAATGTACTGCTGGAGGAGCAGGTTCTGGGGTCTGGCCTGTGTCAGGTTATAGTTATACAGGTGGAGTAGTCTCTAGTGTCCTGTCTGTGTCCGGGTAATGTACTGCTGGAGGAGCAGGTTCTGGGGTGTGTCAGGTTATAGTTATACAGGTGGAGAAGTCTCTAGTGTCCTGTCTGTGTCCGGGTAATGTACTGCTGGAGGAGCAGGTTCTGGGGTCTGGCCTGTGTCAGGTTATAGTTATACAGGTGGAGAAGTCTCTAGTGTCCTGTCTGTGTCCGGGTAATGTACTGCTGGAGGAGCAGGTTCTGGGGTCTGGCCTGTGTCAGGTTATAGTTATACAGGTGGAGAAGTCTCTAGTGTCCTGTCTGTGTCCGGGTAATGTACTGCTGGAGGAGCAGGTTCTGGGGTCTGGCCTGTGTCAGGTTATAGTTATACAGGTGGAGTAGTCTCTAGTGTCCTGTCTGTGTCCGGGTAATGTACTGCTGGAGGAGCAGGTTCTGGGGTCTCGCCTGTGTCAGGTTATAGTTATACAGGTGGAGTAGTCTCTAGTGTCCTGTCTGTGTCCGGGTAATGTACTGCTGGAGGAGCAGGTTCTGGGGTCTGGCCTGTGTCAGGTTATAGTTATACAGGTGGAGTAGTCTCTAGTGTCCTGTCTGTGTCCGGGTAATGTACTGCTGGAGGAGCAGGTTCTGGGGTCTGGCCTGTGTCAGGTTATAGTTATACAGGTGGAGAAGTCTCTAGTGTCCTGTCTGTGTCCGGGTAATGTACTGCTGGAGGAGCAGGTTCTGGGGTCTGGCCTGTGTCAGGTTATAGTTATACAGGTGGAGTAGTCTCTAGTGTCCTGTCTGTGTCCGGGTAATGTACTGCTGGAGGAGCAGGTTCTGGGGTCTGGCCTGTGTCAGGTTATAGTTATACAGGTGGAGTAGTCTCTAGTGTCCTGTCTGTGTCCGGGTAATGTACTGCTGGAGGAGCAGGTTCTGGGGTCTGGCCTGTGTCAGGTTATAGTTATACAGGTGGAGAAGTCTCTAGTGTCCTGTCTGTGTCCGGGTAATGTACTGCTGGAGGAGCAGGTTCTGGGGTCTGGCCTCTGTCAGGTTATAGTTATACAGGTGGAGTAGTCTCTAGTGTCCTGTCTGTGTCCGGGTAATGTACTGCTGGAGGAGCAGGTTCTGGGGTCTGGCCTGTGTCAGGTTATAGTTATACAGGTGGAGTAGTCTCTAGTGTCCTGTCTGTGTCCGGGTAATGTACTGCTGGAGGAGCAGGTTCTGGGGTCTGGCCTGTGTCAGGTTATAGTTATACAGGTGGAGAAGCCTCTAGTGTCCTGTCTGTGTCCGGGTAATGTACTGCTGGAGGAGCAGGTTCTGGCCTGTGTCAGGTTATAGTTATACAGGTGGAGAAGTCTCTAGTGTCCTGTCTGTGTCCGGGTAATGTACTGCTGGAGGAGCAGGTTCTGGGGTCTGGCCTGTGTCAGGTTATAGTTATACAGGTGGAGAAGTCTCTAGTGTCCTGTCTGTGTCCGGGTAATGTACTGCTGGAGGAGCAGGTTCTGGGGTCTGGCCTGTGTCAGGTTATTGTTATACAGGTGGAGTAGTCTCTAGTGTCCTGTCTGTGTCCGGGTAATGTACTGCTGGAGGAGCAGGTTCTGGGGTCTGGCCTGTGTCAGGTTATAGTTATACAGGTGGAGTAGTCTCTAGTGTCTTGTCTGTGTCCGGGTAATGTACTGCTGGAGGAGCAGGTTCTGGGGTCTGGCCTGTGTCAGGTTCTAGTTATACAGGTGGAGTAGTCTCTAGTGTCCTGTCTGTGTCCGGGTAATGTACTGCTGGAGGAGCAGGTTCTGGGGTCTGTCCTGTGTCAGGTTATAGTTATACAGGTGGAGAAGTCTCTAGTGTCCTGTCAGTGTCCGGGTAATGTACTGCTGGAGGAGCAGGTTCTGGGGTCTGGCCTGTGTCAGGTTATAGTTATACAGGTGGAGTAGTCTCTAGTGTCCTGTCTGTGTCCGGATAATGTACTGCTGGAGGAGCAGGTTCTGGGGTCTGGCCTGTGTCAGGTTATAGTTATACAGGTGGAGTAGTCTCTAGTGTCCTGTCTGTGTCCGGGTAATGTACTGCTGGAGGAGCAGGTTCTGGGGTCTGTCCTGTGTCAGGTTATAGTTATACAGGTGGAGTAGTCTCTAGTGTCCTGTCTGTGTCCGGGTAATGTACTGCTGGAGGAGCAGGTTCTGGGGTCTGGCCTGTGTCAGGTTATTGTTATACAGGTAGAGAAGTCTCTATTGTCCTGTCTGTGTCCGGGTAATGTACTGCTGGAGGAGCAGGTTCTGGGGTCTGGCCTGTGCCAGGTTATAGTTATACAGGTGGAGTAGTCTCTAGTGTCCTGTCTGTGTCCGGGTAATGTACTGCTGGAGGAGCAGGTTCTGGGGTCTGGCCTGTGTCAGGTTATAGTTATACAGGTGGAGAAGCCTCTAGTGTCCTGTCTGTGTCCGGGTAATGTACTGCTGGAGGAGCAGGTTCTGGGGTCTGGCCTGTGTCAGGTTATAGTTATACAGGTGGAGTAGTCTCTAGTGTCCTGTCTGTGTCCGGGTAATGTACTGCTGGAGGAGCAGGTTCTGGGGTCTGGCCTGTGTCAGGTTATTGTTATACAGGTGGAGAAGCCTCTAGTGTCCTGTCTGTGTCCGGGAAATGTACTGCTGGAGGAGCAGGTTCTGGGGTCTGGCCTGTGTCAGGTTATAGTTATACAGGTGGAGTAGTCTCTAGTGTCCTGTCTGTGTCCGGGTAATGTACTGCTGGAGGAGCAGGTTCTGGGGTCTGGCCTGTGTCAGGTTATAGTTATACAGGTGGAGTAGTCTCTAGTGTCCTGTCTGTGTCCGGGTAATGTACTGCTGGAGGAGCAGGTTCTGGGGTCTGGCCTGTGTGAGGTTATTGTTATACAGGTGGAGTAGTCTCTAGTGTCCTGTCTGTGTCCTGGTAATGTACTGCTGGAGGAGCAGGTTCTGGGGTCTGGCCTGTGTCAGGTTATAGTTATACAGGTGGGGTAGTCTCTAGTGTCCTGTCTGTGTCCGGGTAATGTACTGCTGGAGGAGCAGGTTCTGGGGTCTGGCCTTTGTCAGGTTATAGTTATACAGGTGGAGAAGCCTCTAGTGTCCTGTCTGTGTCCGGGTAATGTACTGCTGGAGGAGCAGGTTCTGGGGTCTCGCCTGTGTCAGGTTCTAGTTATACAGGTGGAGTAGTCTCTAGTGTCCTGTCTGTGTCCGGGTAATGTACTGCTGGAGGAGCAGGTTCTGGGGTCTGGCCTGTGTCAGGTTATTGTTATACAGGTGGAGAAGTCTCTAGTGTCCTGTCTGTGTCCGGGTAATGTACTGCTGGAGGAGCAGGTTTTGGGGTCTGGCCTGTGCCAGGTTATTGTTATACAGGTGGAGTAGTCTCTAGTGTCCTGTCTGTGTCCGGGTAATGTACTGCTGGAGGAGCAGGTTCTGGGGTCTGGCCTGTGTCAGGTTATAGTTATACAGGTGGAGTAGTCTCTAGTGTCCTGTCTGTGTCCGGGTAATGTACTGCTGGAGGAGCAGGTTCTGGGGTCTGGCCTGTGTCAGGTTATAGTTATACAGGTGGAGTAGTCTCTAGTGTCCTGTCTGTGTCCGGGTAATGTACTGCTGGAGGAGCAGGTTCTGGGGTCTGGCCTGTGTCAGGTTATAGTTATACAGGTGGAGAAGTCTCTAGTGTCCTGTCTGTGTCCGGGTAATGTACTGCTGGAGGAGCAGGTTCTGGGGTCTGGCCTGTGTCAGGTTATAGTTATACAGGTGGAGTAGTCTCTAGTGTCCTGTCTGTGTCCGGGTAATGTACTGCTGGAGGAGCAGGTTCTGGGGTCTGGCCTGTGTCAGGTTATAGTTATACAGGTGGAGAAGTCTCTAGTGTCCTGTCTGTGTCCTGGTAATGTACTGCTGGAGGAGCAGGTTCTGGGGTCTGGCCTGTGTCAGGTTATAGTTATACAGGTGGAGTAGTCTCTAGTGTCCTGTCTGTGTCCGGGTAATGTACTGCTGGAGGAGCAGGTTCTGGGGTCTGGCCTGTGTCAGGTTATAGTTATACAGGTGGAGTAGTCTCTAGTGTCCTGTCTGTGTCCGGGTAATGTACTGCTGGAGGAGCAGGTTCTGGGGTCTGGCCTGTGTCAGGTTATAGTTATACAGGTGGAGTAGTCTCTAGTGTCCTGTCTGTGTCCCGGTAATGTACTGCTGGAGGAGCAGGTTCTGGGGTCTGGCCTGTGTCAGGTTATAGTTATACAGGTGGAGAAGTCTCTAGTGTCCTGTCTGTGTCCGGGTAATGTACTGCTGGAGGAGCAGGTTCTGGGGTCTGGCCTGTGTCAGGTTATAGTTATACAGGTGGAGTAGTCTCTAGTGTCCTGTCTGTGTCCGGGTAATGTACTGCTGGAGGAGCAGGTTCTGGGGTCTGGCCTGTGTCAGGTTATAGTTATACAGGTGGAGAAGTCTCTAGTGTCCTGTCTGTGTCCGGGTAATGTACTGCTGGAGGAGCAGGTTCTGGGGTCTGGCCTGTGTCAGGTTATAGTTATACAGGTGGAGTAGTCTCTAGTGTCCTGTCTGTGTCCGGGTAATGTACTGCTGGAGGAGCAGGTTCTGGGGTCTCGCCTGTGTCAGGTTATAGTTATACAGGTGGAGTAGTCTCTAGTGTCCTGTCTGTGTCCGGGTAATGTACTGCTGGAGGAGCAGGTTCTGGGGTCTGGCCTGTGTCAGGTTATAGTTATACAGGTGGAGTAGTCTCTAGTGTCCTGTCTGTGTCCGGGTAATGTACTGCTGGAGGAGCAGGTTCTGGGGTCTGGCCTGTGTCAGGTTATAGTTATACAGGTGGAGTAGTCTCTAGTGTCCTGTCTGTGTCCGGGTAATGTACTGCTGGAGGAGCAGGTTCTGGGGTCTGGCCTGTGTCAGGTTATAGTTATACAGGTGGAGTAGTCTCTAGTGTCCTGTCTGTGTCCGGGTAATGTACTGCTGGAGGAGCAGGTTCTGGGGTCTGTCCTGTGTCAGGTTCTAGTTATACAGGTGGAGTAGTCTCTAGTGTCCTGTCTGTGTCCGGGTAATGTACTGCTGGAGGAGCAGGTTCTGGGGTCTGGCCTGTGTCAGGTTATTTTAGTAAAGGAGGAGCAGACTTGTGTCTTTTCTGTGCTGTGAAGTTGTAATACAGGTGGAGCAGACGCTGGTGTCCTGCCTGTGCCGAGTTATTGTAACATAAGTAGAGCAAACTCTGGTGTTTCCTCTGTGCTGGGTTATTGTAACACAGGTGGAGCAGTTTCTGGTGTCTCCTCTGTGCCAAGTTACAGTAAGACAGGCGGAAGACACTCCGACATCGCGTCTGTGCCGGGTTACCCTTCTGGGCTCTCTGCAGCTCCAGGTCGCCCCCGCATCTGACAATCAGCTTCCCGCACGTTAGACATTGTGGTAAAGAACCCTGTGATAGTGACAAGTGCCGGGAATAGAGGGCACGAGCTCCCGCAAACACATGTATCTTGTCCGATGACAGCGACGTGCAGATCGGCAGGACTATGGCAGAGATCCCGGGGCCTCCTCCCGGCTCCTTCCCAGCATCTCTGCCAGTGAAGGCTAGAAATGAGTAGGGGGAATGTCAGGGAGGGGGAAGTCACGTAGAGTGCCCGCTCGCCCGGCCGCTTCTGTTTCACTTAACATTAGTCTTTAGATTTGGGGCAGATAGAGATTACACAGCAGTCGCGCTAGAAGCGGGAAAAGAGCGGCCGGTATTGGAAAATGAGCGTGAAATTCAAAATCTCAGTTAAGCCAATCAGCGGGAGGGATTGGTAATGTGAATTTGCTGAGAGAAACGCCCCGGAAGTGACATGCATTACAGTTCTCTCTCTGGTCCACCCAAGGTCTATATAAAGACGCACCCCGCGGTTCTCGGTACAATAGTTCTCTTCAGCTCCAGCTTACAGGATGTCTGGTCGTGGTAAAGGAGGAAAAGGACTCGGAAAGGGCGGTGCCAAGCGGCACAGGAAGGTGCTCCGTGATAACATCCAGGGCATCACCAAGCCTGCAATCCGCCGTTTAGCTCGCAGGGGAGGCGTCAAACGCATCTCCGGTCTCATCTATGAAGAGACTCGCGGCGTCCTGAAGGTTTTCCTGGAGAACGTCATCCGTGACGCCGTCACCTACACCGAGCACGCCAAGAGGAAGACCGTCACCGCTATGGACGTGGTGTACGCGCTCAAACGCCAGGGCCGCACACTCTACGGCTTCGGAGGTTAATTCCGCTCCTGCTCAGCCACAACACAAAGGCTCTTCTCAGAGCCGCCACATCCTCTATAGATCAGCTATGATGTCTGCTGGTGACCGCTCGTGTATCTGAGCAGTGACCTTCTACTTCTATATACACGGGGGTAAGGGCTTCAGTATCACGTCGGTCTTCCAGTGAGGAGCCGGATATGTGGACCGCAGTGTGTCCCCTAATAGCGTCCTAGAAGCAGCTGACTGAATTCGGTCTTGGACCAGAGAGTGTTAATCTGAAGGGAAAGAGTGCCTTAGTGCTATACTTGCTGGCGAGTGATCCTCCGGCAGGAATACACCTCGTAGCGGCGCTGCCGGACGCCGTTTGTGCCGATGCCTGCATGTACACGAGTGGCAGAAACTCACCGCTGAATATCCGCTTAGTTGCTCATAGCGCTGTATAAGCGCCCGAGCAGTGGATCAGACAGCGGACTTGCGGTGTTGCTTCTTCGGCGTCCAGCTTGCTGCTGGGCAACGTGCTTTCCGCAATCCTTGGAGAGAGGGCCAGTGTTTTCTTAGCTGCTGTCACTGCTACTAATGTTACCAGATTCTTACAACAAACAATAAATCTGTTACTGGGACCAACTTTGACACACGTATCGGCTCGTATTGCTCCGTATCTCATTCTGCGGGACGGCTGGGATTAATAAGGCTGCTGGCAATAAATCTGGTAACCTCTAGTACTAATAATGACTCTGTCTGCTGTCCCTATATAGGACTCACTTTATTACAGTAACGCGTGCAGTTTCTTGCAGAGCAACATTTAGTGAGACGCGTTCAATGAATGAAAAAGGAGAAACTGATGCAGCTGATACGGCATTTTACAAGAGTAAAACCCAATGTTGGAGGGGCCGTGTTTTCCAAGCTGCTCTCATTGCTACAAATGTTACCAGATTTTCAAAACAAACTAGCAATTTGTAGCACCAAGTTCCACATAAGTATGGACTTGCATTGTCTTGTATGTCACTTTGCCAGACTGCTGGTATAATCGCGCTGCTGGCAATACAATGACAGGAAACAGAATGCACCTATTTCTACTTCGTACTAACACTGTGCGTTGTCTATACTTAGGACTCCCCTCATCCCACTAACGCATGAAGTTGCTGCAGAGTAACATTTACTGAGACGCATTCAGAGAATGAAAAGGACAACTTGATGCAGCTCTATTCAGAAGTAACATCTAATATCAGAGCTCCAATAGTGCGGTACTTGAGGGAGACGAACATTACAGCCCAGTTTGTCCCCTTTATGCCCCCACTTTTGATATTTGATTTATGTACCTTTCCCTTTTATTCCCCTTTATCTACGATAAGTCACAATGCTGAATGGGATTTGTTCATTAAATGGGGTGTTCTCTACATAGGGACCGTTCACCCCTTCCCTGTTAGGTAGAATATACCTCTCTAAGCTCGTTGTTTTATTGATCGATATTTTTTCTTAATTCGAGAGATCCTTTGATCCGTGCGCTTCTCGCCCTTCTCTTCCCCTCCCTTTTTCATTTGTTCACATTTAGTTGGTGGTGTACACCAGGGCAGAATTAGAAGCTAAGAGTCCTTGAGAGGAATGGTTTGTTACCCTAATAGCGTCTCCTGTGTATATAAAGCATTGCCGCAGACCCCTCGTAGGACTTCTCCTTTGTAGTTTAGGAACTGCTCTTATCCGTACATGACGCGGGGATGGAATCTTCGTCTAAACACCTGGGATGATGGTGGTTATACTCCAGGAGGACCGAATTGTGACAAAGCTCTTGAGACTGGAAGATATAATTTAAGACACTATGTAGTCGGGGGCGAGTTGTAGATCATGAACATGAATCACTGGAGTAGTTGTACTATTAATGTGTCCTGTACAGTACAGTATAGTTAGTGCACCAATGAGGACAGCGCCATCATCTGCACGAGGCAGTAGTGAATGTGTAGGTCATAAGTAACGCAGCAGTTCTACACCCACCCACCACCCTACGGCTTCCTCTTCAATGTGAAAACCCGCGGTACATGAATTAATAATGGAGATTGTCGCCCCCTCCTGCTGGCTAGATCTCTGTACAAGCAGAGCCAGTTATCTGGCGCAGAACGTTTACATATCGGAGATCAGCGGTGAGAGCTCTGTTCTAAGGACCATGTGGGTGGCTCTTAAAAGAGCCTTTGTGGTTAAATGTGGGATGAGCGGCGCTCACTTGCTCTTGGCGCTTTTGCTGCTCTCGGTCTTCTTGGGCAGCAGAACGGCCTGGATGTTGGGCAGGACGCCTCCCTGTGCGATGGTCACACCACCCAGCAGCTTGTTGAGCTCCTCGTCATTGCGCACGGCCAGCTGCAGGTGACGGGGATGATTCGGGTCTTCAGGATCTCAGCGGTCAGATATTCAAGCACAGCGGCCAGGTAGACCGGAGCGCCGGCGCCGAGCCTCTGAGCGTAGTTGCCCTTGCGGAGAAGTCTGTGCACACGACCGACAGGAAACTGTAGTCCTGCCCGGGATGAGCGGGTCTTGGCTTTAGCCCGCACTTTGCCTCCTTGTTTACCACGTCCAGACATCGCTAAAGCAGAGAAATCTCCTAACCGTATCGTAACAATCACACCCTTTCTGCTGCCTTTTATAAGCTACTGCACCGCTCACCAGCTCCTGTGATTGGATAGATTTAAAGCCACCAACAGAGAACAGACTTGTGGGAACCACCAATTAGCTGCACTGGGAGTGGCTTATGACGATTCCATAGGTCACATGACTTGCTCTTCCAGTAGAACAGCGGTCAGGCAGCGTTGCTCATTTGCATAGCCCGTGTATAAATACAGCAGCGGTGGAAGGGTAAAGCATTCTATTATCTCAGTTGTGAGCAGATCGCAGTGTGTTATCATGCCTGAGCCCGCCAAATCTGTCCCGGCGCCCAAGAAGGGCTCCAAGAAAGCCGTGACCAAGACACAGAAGAAGGACGGCAAGAAGCGGAGAAAGAGCAGGCAGGAGAGCTACGCCATTTACGTATACAAGGTGCTCAAGCAGGTCCACCCTGACACCGGCATCTCGTCCAAGGCCATGGGCATCATGAACTCCTTCGTCAATGACATCTTCGAGCGCATCGCAGGGGAAGCCTCCCGCCTGGCTCACTACAACAAGCGCTCCACCATCACCTCCCGGGAGATCCAGACTGCCGTGCGCCTGCTGCTGCCTGGAGAGCTGGCCAAGCACGCCGTGTCCGAGGGCACCAAGGCCGTCACCAAGTACACCAGCGCCAAGTAATGTGCCCCGTCCCTGCAGTAAGAACACAAAGGCTCTTCTAAGAGCCACCCACCTTGTCTACAACAGAGCTGTGCCTGCTATTGTCTGGCCTCCCGCTAGTCCCCCTGTTCTATGTGCGGCCGCTCTCGTGTCGGTGCAGATGCTGCTTCATACATTATGTGGCTGCCGGACAGGGAGAGACATTGCCGCGTGTGATGAAGCCGGGACACGGATCCTGCGGGCAGATGACCCGTCATAATATCACACTGTCCAGAAGAAACGGAACATTGTACATTAGGAGACGGAAGGAAGCGTGGGACATCTGTAAATAACAATGATGAGGGTAGTAGTCAGATTTATAACAGATGCCAGGGAAACTGCTTGACGCCGATAGAGAACAAGCAATCACACTGGCGAGGACTGGGTAAAGGGTGGTTATTGTAATACAGGCGGAGCAGACTCTGGTGTATCCTCTGTGCCGGGTATTGTAATACAAGTGGAGCAGACTCTGGTGTCTCCTCTGTGCCGGGTATTGTAATACAGGTGGAGCAGACTCTGGTGTCTCTGTGCCGGGTATTGTAATACAAGTGGAGCAGACTCTGGTGTCTCCTCTGTGCCGGGTTATTGTAATACAGGAGGAGCACTCTGGTGTCCTGTCTGTGCTGGGTTATTGTAATACAGGAGGAGCACTCTGTGGTGTCCTGTCTGTGCTGGGTTATTGTAATACAGGAGGAGCACTCTGTGGTGTCCTGTCTGTGATGGGTTATTGTAATACAGGAGGAGCACTCTGTGGTGTCCTGTCTGTGCTGGGTTATTGTAATACAGGAGGAGCACTCTGTGGTGTCTCCTCTGTGCTGGGTTATTGTAATACAGGAGGAGCACTCTGGTGTCCTGTCTGTGCTGGGTTATTGTAATACAGGAGGAGCACTCTGTGGTGTCCTGTATGTGCTGGGTTATTGTAATACAGGAGGAGCACTCTGGTTTCCTGTCTGTGCTGGGTTATTGTAATACAGGAGGAGCACTCTGTGGTGTCCTGTCTGTGCTGGGTTATTGTAATACAGGAGGAGCATTCTGTGGTGTCTCCTCTGTGCTGGGTTATTGTAATACAGGAGGAGCACTCTGTGGTGTCCTGTCTGTGCTGGGTTATTGTAATACAAGTGGAGCAGACTCTGGTGTCCTGTCTGTGCTGGGTTATTGTAATACAGGAGGAGCACTCTGGGGTCCTGTCTGTGCTGGGTTATTGTAATACAGGAGGAGCACTCTGGTGTCCTGTCTGTGCCGGGTTATTGTAATACAGGAGGAGCACTCTGTGGTGTCCTGTCTGTGCTGGGTTATTGTAATACAGGAGGAGCACTCTGGTGTCCTGTCTGTGCTGGGTTATTGTAATACAGGAGGAGCACTCTGTGGTGGCCTGTCTGTGCTGGGTTATTGTAATACAGGAGGAGCACTCTGTGGTGTCCTGTCTGTGCTGGGTTATTGTAATACAGGAGGAGCACTCTGGTGTCCTGTCTGTGCCGGGTTATTGTAATACAGGAGGAGCACTCTGTGGTGTCTCCTCTGTGCCGGGTTATTGTAATACAGGAGGAGCACTCTGGTGTCCTGTCTGTGCTGGGTTATTGTAATACAGGAGGAGCACTCTCTGGTGTCCTGTCTGTGCTGGGTTATTGTAATACAGGAGGAGCACTCTGTGGTGTCCTGTCTGTGCTGGGTTATTGTAATACAGGAGGAGCACTCTCTGGTGTCCTGTCTGTGCTGGGTTATTGTAATACAGGAGGAGCACTCTGTGGTGTCCTGTCTGTGTTGGGTTATTGTAATACAGGAGGAGCACTCTGTGGTGTCCTGTCTGTGCTGGGTTATTGTAATACAGGAGGAGCACTCTGTGGTGTCTCCTCTGTGCTGGGTTATTGTAATACAGGAGGAGCACTCTGTGGTGTCCTGTCTGTGCTGGGTTATTGTAATACAGGAGGAGCACTCTGGTGTCCTGTCTGTGCTGGGTTATTGTAATACAGGAGGAGCACTCTGGTGTCCTGTCTGTGCTGGGTTATTGTAATACAGGAGGAGCACTCTGTGGTGTCTCCTCTGTGCTGCGTTATTGTAATACAGGAGGAGCACTCTGTGGTGTCCTGTCTGTGCTGGGTTATTGTAATACAGGAGGAGCACTCTGGTGTCCTGTCTGTGCTGGGTTATTGTAATACAGGAGGAGCACTCTGTGGTGTCCTGTCTGTGCTGGGTTATTGTAATACAGGAGGAGCACTCTGGTGTCCTGTCTGTGCTGGGTTATTGTAATACAGGAGGAGCACTCTGTGGTGTCCTGTCTGTGCTGGGTTATTGTAATACAGGAGGAGCACTCTGTGGTGTCCTGTCTGTGCTGGGTTATTGTAATACAGGAGGAGCACTCTGGTGTCCTGTCTGTGCTGGGTTATTGTAATACAGGAGGAGCACTCTGTGGTGTCCTGTCTGTGCTGGGTTATTGTAATACAGGAGGAGCACTCTGGTGTCTCCTCTGTGCTGGGTTATTGTAATACAGGAGGAGCACTCTGTGGTGTCCTGTCTGTGCTGGGTTATTGTAATACAGGAGGAGCACTCTGGTGTCCTGTCTGTGCTGGGTTATTGTAATACAGGAGGAGCACTCTGGTGTCCTGTCTGTGCCGGGTTATTGTAATACAGGAGGAGCACTCTCTGGTGTCCTGTCTGTGCTGGGTTATTCTAATACAGGAGGAGCACTCTGGTGTCCTGTCTGTGCTGGGTTATTGTAATACAGGAGGAGCACTCTGTGGAGTCCTGTCTGTGCTGGGTTATTGTAATACAGGAGGAGCACTCTGGTGTCCTGTCTGTGCTGGGTTATTGTAATACAGGAGGAGCACACTGTGGTGTCTCCTCTGTGCTGGGATATTGTAATACAGGAGGAGCACTCTGTGGTGTCCTGTCTGTGCTGGGTTATTGTAATACAGGAGGAGCACTCTCTGGTGTCTTGTCTGTGCTGGGTTATTGTAATACAGGAGGAGCACTCTGTGGTGTCCTGTCTGTGCCGGGTTATTGTAATACAGGAGGAGCACTCTGTGGTGTTCTGTCTGTGCTGGGTTATTGTAATACAGGAGGAGCACTCTGTGGTGTCCTGTCTGTGCTGGGTTATTGTAATACAGGAGGAGCACTCTGGTGTCCTGTCTGTGCTGGGTTATTGTAATACAGGAGGAGCACTCTGGTGTCCTGTCTGTGCTGGGTTATTGTAATACAGGAGGAGCACTCTGTGGTGTCTCCTCTGTGTCGGGTTATTGTAATACAGGAGGAGCACTCTGTGGTGTCCTGTCTGTGCTGGGTTATTGTAATACAGGAGGAGCACTCTGTGGTGTCCTGTCTGTGCTGGGTTATTGTAATACAGGAGGAGCACTCTGTGGTGTCCTGTCTGTGCTGGGTTATTGTAATACAGGAGGAGCACTCTGTGGTGTCCTGTCTGTGCTGGGTTATTGTAATACAGGAGGAGCACTCTGTGGTGTCTCCTCTGTGCTGGGTTATTGTAATACAGGAGGAGCACTCTGGTGTCCTGTCTGTGCTGGGTTATTGTAATACAGGAGGAGCACTCTGTGGTGTCCTGTCTGTGCCGGGTTATTGTAATACAGGAGGAGCACTCTGGTGTCCTGTCTGTGCTAGGTTATTGTAATACAGGAGGAGCACTCTGGTGTCCTGTCTGTGCCGGGTTATTGTAATACAGGAGGAGCACTCTGTGGTGTCCTGTCTGTGCTGGGTTATTGTAATACAGGAGGAGCACTCTGTGGTGTCTCCTCTGTGCTGGGTTATTGTAATACAGGAGGAGCACTCTGGTGTCCTGTCTGTGCTGGGTTATTGTAATACAGGAGGAGCACTCTGTGGTGTCCTGTATGTGCTGGGTTATTGTAATACAGGAGGAGCACTCTGGTTTCCTGTCTGTGCTGGGTTATTGTAATACAGGAGGAGCACTCTGTGGTGTCCTGTCTGTGCTGGGTTATTGTAATACAGGAGGAGCATTCTGTGGTGTCTCCTCTGTGCTGGGTTATTGTAATACAGGAGGAGCACTCTGTGGTGTCCTGTCTGTGCTGGGTTATTGTAATACAAGTGGAGCAGACTCTGGTGTCCTGTCTGTGCTGGGTTATTGTAATACAGGAGGAGCACTCTGGGGTCCTGTCTGTGCTGGGTTATTGTAATACAGGAGGAGCACTCTGGTGTCCTGTCTGTGCTGGGTTATTGTAATACAGGAGGAGCACTCTGTGGTGTCCTGTCTGTGCTGGGTTATTGTAATACAGGAGGAGCACTCTGTGGTGTCCTGTCTGTGCCGGGTTATTGTAATACAGGAGGAGCACTCTGGTGTCCTGTCTGTGCTAGGTTATTGTAATACAGGAGGAGCACTCTGGTGTCCTGTCTGTGCCGGGTTATTGTAATACAGGAGGAGCACTCTGGTGTCCTGTCTGTGCCGGGTTATTGTAATACAGGAGGAGCACTCTGTGGTGTCTCCTCTGTGCCGGGTTATTGTAATACAGGAGGAGCACTCTGGTGTCCTGTCTGTGCTGGGTTATTGTAATACAGGAGGAGCACTCTCTGGTGTCCTGTCTGTGCTGGGTTATTGTAATACAGGAGGAGCACTCTGTGGTGTCCTGTCTGTGCTGGGTTATTGTAATACAGGAGGAGCACTCTCTGGTGTCCTGTCTGTGCTGGGTTATTGTAATACAGGAGGAGCACTCTGTGGTGTCCTGTCTGTGTTGGGTTATTGTAATACAGGAGGAGCACTCTGTGGTGTCCGGTCTGTGCTGGGTTATTGTAATACAGGAGGAGCACTCTGTGGTGTCTCCTCTGTGCTGGGTTATTGTAATACAGGAGGAGCACTCTGTGGTGTCCTGTCTGTGCTGGGTTATTGTAATACAGGAGGAGCACTCTGGTGTCCTGTCTGTGCTGGGTTATTGTAATACAGGAGGAGCACTCTGGTGTCCTGTCTGTGCTGGGTTATTGTAATACAGGAGGAGCACTCTGTGGTGTCTCCTCTGTGCTGCGTTATTGTAATACAGGAGGAGCACTCTGTGGTGTCCTGTCTGTGCTGGGTTATTGTAATACAGGAGGAGCACTCTGGTGTCCTGTCTGTGCTGGGTTATTGTAATACAGGAGGAGCACTCTGTGGTGTCCTGTCTGTGCTGGGTTATTGTAATACAGGAGGAGCACTCTGGTGTCCTGTCTGTGCTGGGTTATTGTAATACAGGAGGAGCACTCTGTGGTGTCCTGTCTGTGCTGGGTTATTGTAATACAGGAGGAGCACTCTGTGGTGTCCTGTCTGTGCTGGGTTATTGTAATACAGGAGGAGCACTCTGGTGTCCTGTCTGTGCTGGGTTATTGTAATACAGGAGGAGCACTCTGTGGTGTCCTGTCTGTGCTGGGTTATTGTAATACAGGAGGAGCACTCTGGTGTCTCCTCTGTGCTGGGTTATTGTAATACAGGAGGAGCACTCTGTGGTGTCCTGTCTGTGCTGGGTTATTGTAATACAGGAGGAGCACTCTGGTGTCCTGTCTGTGCTGGGTTATTGTAATACAGGAGGAGCACTCTGGTGTCCTGTCTGTGCCGGGTTATTGTAATACAGGAGGAGCACTCTCTGGTGTCCTGTCTGTGCTGGGTTATTCTAATACAGGAGGAGCACTCTGGTGTCCTGTCTGTGCTGGGTTATTGTAATACAGGAGGAGCACTCTGTGGAGTCCTGTCTGTGCTGGGTTATTGTAATACAGGAGGAGCACTCTGGTGTCCTGTCTGTGCTGGGTTATTGTAATACAGGAGGAGCACACTGTGGTGTCTCCTCTGTGCTGGGATATTGTAATACAGGAGGAGCACTCTGTGGTGTCCTGTCTGTGCTGGGTTATTGTAATACAGGAGGAGCACTCTGGTGTCTTGTCTGTGCTGGGTTATTGTAATACAGGAGGAGCACTCTGTGGTGTCCTGTCTGTGCCGGGTTATTGTAATACAGGAGGAGCACTCTGTGGTGTTCTGTCTGTGCTGGGTTATTGTAATACAGGAGGAGCACTCTGTGGTGTCCTGTCTGTGCTGGGTTATTGTAATACAGGAGGAGCACTCTGGTGTCCTGTCTGTGCTGGGTTATTGTAATACAGGAGGAGCACTCTGGTGTCCTGTCTGTGCTGGGTTATTGTAATACAGGAGGAGCACTCTGTGGTGTCTCCTCTGTGTCGGGTTATTGTAATACAGGAGGAGCACTCTGTGGTGTCCTGTCTGTGCTGGGTTATTGTAATACAGGAGGAGCACTCTGTGGTGTCCTGTCTGTGCTGGGTTATTGTAATACAGGAGGAGCACTCTGTGGTGTCCTGTCTGTGCTGGGTTATTGTAATACAGGAGGAGCACTCTGTGGTGTCCTGTCTGTGCTGGGTTATTGTAATACAGGAGGAGCACTCTGTGGTGTCTCCTCTGTGCTGGGTTATTGTAATACAGGAGGAGCACTCTGGTGTCCTGTCTGTGCTGGGTTATTGTAATACAGGAGGAGCACTCTGTGGTGTCCTGTCTGTGCCGGGTTATTGTAATACAGGAGGAGCACTCTGGTGTCCTGTCTGTGCTAGGTTATTGTAATACAGGAGGAGCACTCTGGTGTCCTGTCTGTGCCGGGTTATTGTAATACAGGAGGAGCACTCTGTGGTGTCCTGTCTGTGCTGGGTTATTGTAATACAGGAGGAGCACTCTGGTGTCCTGTCTGTGCTGGGTTATTGTAATACAGGAGGAGCACTCTGTGGTGGCCTGTCTGTGCTGGGTTATTGTAATACAGGAGGAGCACTCTGTGGTGTCCTGTCTGTGCTGGGTTATTGTAATACAGGAGGAGCACTCTGGTGTCCTGTCTGTGCCGGGTTATTGTAATACAGGAGGAGCACTCTGTGGTGTCTCCTCTGTGCCGGGTTATTGTAATACAGGAGGAGCACTCTGGTGTCCTGTCTGTGCTGGGTTATTGTAATACAGGAGGAGCACTCTCTGGTGTCCTGTCTGTGCTGGGTTATTGTAATACAGGAGGAGCACTCTGTGGTGTCCTGTCTGTGCTGGGTTATTGTAATACAGGAGGAGCACTCTCTGGTGTCCTGTCTGTGCTGGGTTATTGTAATACAGGAGGAGCACTCTGTGGTGTCCTGTCTGTGTTGGGTTATTGTAATACAGGAGGAGCACTCTGTGGTGTCCTGTCTGTGCTGGGTTATTGTAATACAGGAGGAGCACTCTGTGGTGTCTCCTCTGTGCTGGGTTATTGTAATACAGGAGGAGCACTCTGTGGTGTCCTGTCTGTGCTGGGTTATTGTAATACAGGAGGAGCACTCTGGTGTCCTGTCTGTGCTGGGTTATTGTAATACAGGAGGAGCACTCTGTGGTGTCCTGTCTGTGCTGGGTTATTGTAATACAGGAGGAGCACTCTGTGGTGTCCTGTCTGTGCCGGGTTATTGTAATACAGGAGGAGCACTCTGGTGTCCTGTCTGTGCTAGGTTATTGTAATACAGGAGGAGCACTCTGGTGTCCTGTCTGTGCCGGGTTATTGTAATACAGGAGGAGCACTCTGTGGTGTCCTGTCTGTGCTGGGTTATTGTAATACAGGAGGAGCACTCTGGTGTCCTGTCTGTGCCGGGTTATTGTAATACAGGAGGAGCACTCTGTGGTGTCCTGTCTGTGCTGGGTTATTGTAATACAGGAGGAGCACTCTGTGGTGTCTCCTCTGTGCTGGGTTATTGTAATACAGGAGGAGCACTCTGGTGTCCTGTCTGTGCTGGGTTATTGTAATACAGGAGGAGCACTCTGTGGTGTCCTGTATGTGCTGGGTTATTGTAATACAGGAGGAGCACTCTGGTTTCCTGTCTGTGCTGGGTTATTGTAATACAGGAGGAGCACTCTGTGGTGTCCTGTCTGTGCTGGGTTATTGTAATACAGGAGGAGCATTCTGTGGTGTCTCCTCTGTGCTGGGTTATTGTAATACAGGAGGAGCACTCTGTGGTGTCCTGTCTGTGCTGGGTTATTGTAATACAAGTGGAGCAGACTCTGGTGTCCTGTCTGTGCTGGGTTATTGTAATACAGGAGGAGCACTCTGGGGTCCTGTCTGTGCTGGGTTATTGTAATACAGGAGGAGCACTCTGGTGTCCTGTCTGTGCTGGGTTATTGTAATACAGGAGGAGCACTCTGTGGTGTCCTGTCTGTGCTGGGTTATTGTAATACAGGAGGAGCACTCTGTGGTGTCCTGTCTGTGCCGGGTTATTGTAATACAGGAGGAGCACTCTGGTGTCCTGTCTGTGCTAGGTTATTGTAATACAGGAGGAGCACTCTGGTGTCCTGTCTGTGCCGGGTTATTGTAATACAGGAGGAGCACTCTGGTGTCCTGTCTGTGCCGGGTTATTGTAATACAGGAGGAGCACTCTGTGGTGTCTCCTCTGTGCCGGGTTATTGTAATACAGGAGGAGCACTCTGGTGTCCTGTCTGTGCTGGGTTATTGTAATACAGGAGGAGCACTCTCTGGTGTCCTGTCTGTGCTGGGTTATTGTAATACAGGAGGAGCACTCTGTGGTGTCCTGTCTGTGCTGGGTTATTGTAATACAGGAGGAGCACTCTCTGGTGTCCTGTCTGTGCTGGGTTATTGTAATACAGGAGGAGCACTCTGTGGTGTCCTGTCTGTGTTGGGTTATTGTAATACAGGAGGAGCACTCTGTGGTGTCCGGTCTGTGCTGGGTTATTGTAATACAGGAGGAGCACTCTGTGGTGTCTCCTCTGTGCTGGGTTATTGTAATACAGGAGGAGCACTCTGTGGTGTCCTGTCTGTGCTGGGTTATTGTAATACAGGAGGAGCACTCTGGTGTCCTGTCTGTGCTGGGTTATTGTAATACAGGAGGAGCACTCTGGTGTCCTGTCTGTGCTGGGTTATTGTAATACAGGAGGAGCACTCTGTGGTGTCTCCTCTGTGCTGCGTTATTGTAATACAGGAGGAGCACTCTGTGGTGTCCTGTCTGTGCTGGGTTATTGTAATACAGGAGGAGCACTCTGGTGTCCTGTCTGTGCTGGGTTATTGTAATACAGGAGGAGCACTCTGTGGTGTCCTGTCTGTGCTGGGTTATTGTAATACAGGAGGAGCACTCTGGTGTCCTGTCTGTGCTGGGTTATTGTAATACAGGAGGAGCACTCTGTGGTGTCCTGTCTGTGCTGGGTTATTGTAATACAGGAGGAGCACTCTGTGGTGTCCTGTCTGTGCTGGGTTATTGTAATACAGGAGGAGCACTCTGGTGTCCTGTCTGTGCTGGGTTATTGTAATACAGGAGGAGCACTCTGTGGTGTCCTGTCTGTGCTGGGTTATTGTAATACAGGAGGAGCACTCTGGTGTCTCCTCTGTGCTGGGTTATTGTAATACAGGAGGAGCACTCTGTGGTGTCCTGTCTGTGCTGGGTTATTGTAATACAGGAGGAGCACTCTGGTGTCCTGTCTGTGCTGGGTTATTGTAATACAGGAGGAGCACTCTGGTGTCCTGTCTGTGCCGGGTTATTGTAATACAGGAGGAGCACTCTCTGGTGTCCTGTCTGTGCTGGGTTATTCTAATACAGGAGGAGCACTCTGGTGTCCTGTCTGTGCTGGGTTATTGTAATACAGGAGGAGCACTCTGTGGAGTCCTGTCTGTGCTGGGTTATTGTAATACAGGAGGAGCACTCTGGTGTCCTGTCTGTGCTGGGTTATTGTAATACAGGAGGAGCACACTGTGGTGTCTCCTCTGTGCTGGGATATTGTAATACAGGAGGAGCACTCTGTGGTGTCCTGTCTGTGCTGGGTTATTGTAATACAGGAGGAGCACTCTGGTGTCTTGTCTGTGCTGGGTTATTGTAATACAGGAGGAGCACTCTGTGGTGTCCTGTCTGTGCCGGGTTATTGTAATACAGGAGGAGCACTCTGTGGTGTTCTGTCTGTGCTGGGTTATTGTAATACAGGAGGAGCACTCTGTGGTGTCCTGTCTGTGCTGGGTTATTGTAATACAGGAGGAGCACTCTGGTGTCCTGTCTGTGCTGGGTTATTGTAATACAGGAGGAGCACTCTGGTGTCCTGTCTGTGCTGGGTTATTGTAATACAGGAGGAGCACTCTGTGGTGTCTCCTCTGTGTCGGGTTATTGTAATACAGGAGGAGCACTCTGTGGTGTCCTGTCTGTGCTGGGTTATTGTAATACAGGAGGAGCACTCTGTGGTGTCCTGTCTGTGCTGGGTTATTGTAATACAGGAGGAGCACTCTGTGGTGTCCTGTCTGTGCTGGGTTATTGTAATACAGGAGGAGCACTCTGTGGTGTCCTGTCTGTGCTGGGTTATTGTAATACAGGAGGAGCACTCTGTGGTGTCTCCTCTGTGCTGGGTTATTGTAATACAGGAGGAGCACTCTGGTGTCCTGTCTGTGCTGGGTTATTGTAATACAGGAGGAGCACTCTGTGGTGTCCTGTCTGTGCCGGGTTATTGTAATACAGGAGGAGCACTCTGGTGTCCTGTCTGTGCTAGGTTATTGTAATACAGGAGGAGCACTCTGGTGTCCTGTCTGTGCCGGGTTATTGTAATACAGGAGGAGCACTCTGTGGTGTCCTGTCTGTGCTGGGTTATTGTAATACAGGAGGAGCACTCTGGTGTCCTGTCTGTGCTGGGTTATTGTAATACAGGAGGAGCACTCTGTGGTGGCCTGTCTGTGCTGGGTTATTGTAATACAGGAGGAGCACTCTGTGGTGTCCTGTCTGTGCTGGGTTATTGTAATACAGGAGGAGCACTCTGGTGTCCTGTCTGTGCCGGGTTATTGTAATACAGGAGGAGCACTCTGTGGTGTCTCCTCTGTGCCGGGTTATTGTAATACAGGAGGAGCACTCTGGTGTCCTGTCTGTGCTGGGTTATTGTAATACAGGAGGAGCACTCTCTGGTGTCCTGTCTGTGCTGGGTTATTGTAATACAGGAGGAGCACTCTGTGGTGTCCTGTCTGTGCTGGGTTATTGTAATACAGGAGGAGCACTCTCTGGTGTCCTGTCTGTGCTGGGTTATTGTAATACAGGAGGAGCACTCTGTGGTGTCCTGTCTGTGTTGGGTTATTGTAATACAGGAGGAGCACTCTGTGGTGTCCTGTCTGTGCTGGGTTATTGTAATACAGGAGGAGCACTCTGTGGTGTCTCCTCTGTGCTGGGTTATTGTAATACAGGAGGAGCACTCTGTGGTGTCCTGTCTGTGCTGGGTTATTGTAATACAGGAGGAGCACTCTGGTGTCCTGTCTGTGCTGGGTTATTGTAATACAGGAGGAGCACTCTGTGGTGTCCTGTCTGTGCTGGGTTATTGTAATACAGGAGGAGCACTCTGTGGTGTCCTGTCTGTGCCGGGTTATTGTAATACAGGAGGAGCACTCTGGTGTCCTGTCTGTGCTAGGTTATTGTAATACAGGAGGAGCACTCTGGTGTCCTGTCTGTGCCGGGTTATTGTAATACAGGAGGAGCACTCTGTGGTGTCCTGTCTGTGCTGGGTTATTGTAATACAGGAGGAGCACTCTGGTGTCCTGTCTGTGCCGGGTTATTGTAATACAGGAGGAGCACTCTGTGGTGTCCTGTCTGTGCTGGGTTATTGTAATACAGGAGGAGCACTCTGTGGTGTCTCCTCTGTGCTGGGTTATTGTAATACAGGAGGAGCACTCTGGTGTCCTGTCTGTGCTGGGTTATTGTAATACAGGAGGAGCACTCTGTGGTGTCCTGTATGTGCTGGGTTATTGTAATACAGGAGGAGCACTCTGGTTTCCTGTCTGTGCTGGGTTATTGTAATACAGGAGGAGCACTCTGTGGTGTCCTGTCTGTGCTGGGTTATTGTAATACAGGAGGAGCATTCTGTGGTGTCTCCTCTGTGCTGGGTTATTGTAATACAGGAGGAGCACTCTGTGGTGTCCTGTCTGTGCTGGGTTATTGTAATACAAGTGGAGCAGACTCTGGTGTCCTGTCTGTGCTGGGTTATTGTAATACAGGAGGAGCACTCTGGGGTCCTGTCTGTGCTGGGTTATTGTAATACAGGAGGAGCACTCTGGTGTCCTGTCTGTGCTGGGTTATTGTAATACAGGAGGAGCACTCTGTGGTGTCCTGTCTGTGCTGGGTTATTGTAATACAGGAGGAGCACTCTGTGGTGTCCTGTCTGTGCCGGGTTATTGTAATACAGGAGGAGCACTCTGGTGTCCTGTCTGTGCTAGGTTATTGTAATACAGGAGGAGCACTCTGGTGTCCTGTCTGTGCCGGGTTATTGTAATACAGGAGGAGCACTCTGGTGTCCTGTCTGTGCCGGGTTATTGTAATACAGGAGGAGCACTCTGTGGTGTCTCCTCTGTGCCGGGTTATTGTAATACAGGAGGAGCACTCTGGTGTCCTGTCTGTGCTGGGTTATTGTAATACAGGAGGAGCACTCTCTGGTGTCCTGTCTGTGCTGGGTTATTGTAATACAGGAGGAGCACTCTGTGGTGTCCTGTCTGTGCTGGGTTATTGTAATACAGGAGGAGCACTCTCTGGTGTCCTGTCTGTGCTGGGTTATTGTAATACAGGAGGAGCACTCTGTGGTGTCCTGTCTGTGTTGGGTTATTGTAATACAGGAGGAGCACTCTGTGGTGTCCGGTCTGTGCTGGGTTATTGTAATACAGGAGGAGCACTCTGTGGTGTCTCCTCTGTGCTGGGTTATTGTAATACAGGAGGAGCACTCTGTGGTGTCCTGTCTGTGCTGGGTTATTGTAATACAGGAGGAGCACTCTGGTGTCCTGTCTGTGCTGGGTTATTGTAATACAGGAGGAGCACTCTGGTGTCCTGTCTGTGCTGGGTTATTGTAATACAGGAGGAGCACTCTGTGGTGTCTCCTCTGTGCTGCGTTATTGTAATACAGGAGGAGCACTCTGTGGTGTCCTGTCTGTGCTGGGTTATTGTAATACAGGAGGAGCACTCTGGTGTCCTGTCTGTGCTGGGTTATTGTAATACAGGAGGAGCACTCTGTGGTGTCCTGTCTGTGCTGGGTTATTGTAATACAGGAGGAGCACTCTGGTGTCCTGTCTGTGCTGGGTTATTGTAATACAGGAGGAGCACTCTGTGGTGTCCTGTCTGTGCTGGGTTATTGTAATACAGGAGGAGCACTCTGTGGTGTCCTGTCTGTGCTGGGTTATTGTAATACAGGAGGAGCACTCTGGTGTCCTGTCTGTGCTGGGTTATTGTAATACAGGAGGAGCACTCTGTGGTGTCCTGTCTGTGCTGGGTTATTGTAATACAGGAGGAGCACTCTGGTGTCTCCTCTGTGCTGGGTTATTGTAATACAGGAGGAGCACTCTGTGGTGTCCTGTCTGTGCTGGGTTATTGTAATACAGGAGGAGCACTCTGGTGTCCTGTCTGTGCTGGGTTATTGTAATACAGGAGGAGCACTCTGGTGTCCTGTCTGTGCCGGGTTATTGTAATACAGGAGGAGCACTCTCTGGTGTCCTGTCTGTGCTGGGTTATTCTAATACAGGAGGAGCACTCTGGTGTCCTGTCTGTGCTGGGTTATTGTAATACAGGAGGAGCACTCTGTGGAGTCCTGTCTGTGCTGGGTTATTGTAATACAGGAGGAGCACTCTGGTGTCCTGTCTGTGCTGGGTTATTGTAATACAGGAGGAGCACACTGTGGTGTCTCCTCTGTGCTGGGATATTGTAATACAGGAGGAGCACTCTGTGGTGTCCTGTCTGTGCTGGGTTATTGTAATACAGGAGGAGCACTCTGGTGTCCTGTCTGTGCTGGGTTATTGTAATACAGGAGGAGCACTCTGGTGTCCTGTCTGTGCTGGGTTATTGTAATACAGGAGGAGCACTCTGTGGTGTCTCCTCTGTGTCGGGTTATTGTAATACAGGAGGAGCACTCTGTGGTGTCCTGTCTGTGCTGGGTTATTGTAATACAGGAGGAGCACTCTGTGGTGTCCTGTCTGTGCTGGGTTATTGTAATACAGGAGGAGCACTCTGTGGTGTCCTGTCTGTGCTGGGTTATTGTAATACAGGAGGAGCACTCTGTGGTGTCCTGTCTGTGCTGGGTTATTGTAATACAGGAGGAGCACTCTGTGGTGTCTCCTCTGTGCTGGGTTATTGTAATACAGGAGGAGCACTCTGGTGTCCTGTCTGTGCTGGGTTATTGTAATACAGGAGGAGCACTCTGTGGTGTCCTGTCTGTGCCGGGTTATTGTAATACAGGAGGAGCACTCTGGTGTCCTGTCTGTGCTAGGTTATTGTAATACAGGAGGAGCACTCTGGTGTCCTGTCTGTGCCGGGTTATTGTAATACAGGAGGAGCACTCTGTGGTGTCCTGTCTGTGCTGGGTTATTGTAATACAGGAGGAGCACTCTGGTGTCCTGTCTGTGCTGGGTTATTGTAATACAGGAGGAGCACTCTGTGGTGGCCTGTCTGTGCTGGGTTATTGTAATACAGGAGGAGCACTCTGTGGTGTCCTGTCTGTGCTGGGTTATTGTAATACAGGAGGATCACTCTGGTGTCCTGTCTGTGCCGGGTTATTGTAATACAGGAGGAGCAGTCTGTGGTGTCTCCTCTGTGCCGGGTTATTGTAATACAGGAGGAGCACTCTGGTGTCCTGTCTGTGCTGGGTTATTGTAATACAGGAGGAGCACTCTCTGGTGTCCTGTCTGTGCTGGGTTATTGTAATACAGGAGGAGCACTCTGTGGTGTCCTGTCTGTGCTGGGTTATTGTAATACAGGAGGAGCACTCTCTGGTGTCCTGTCTGTGCTGGGTTATTGTAATACAGGAGGAGCACTCTGTGGTGTCCTGTCTGTGTTGGGTTATTGTAATACAGGAGGAGCACTCTGTGGTGTCCTGTCTGTGCTGGGTTATTGTAATACAGGAGGAGCACTCTGTGGTGTCTCCTCTGTGCTGGGTTATTGTAATACAGGAGGAGCACTCTGTGGTGTCCTGTCTGTGCTGGGTTATTGTAATACAGGAGGAGCACTCTGGTGTCCTGTCTGTGCTGGGTTATTGTAATACAGGAGGAGCACTCTGGTGTCCTGTCTGTGCTGGGTTATTGTAATACAGGAGGAGCACTCTGTGGTGTCTCCTCTGTGCTGCGTTATTGTAATACAGGAGGAGCACTCTGTGGTGTCCTGTCTGTGCTGGGTTATTGTAATACAGGAGGAGCACTCTGGTGTCCTGTCTGTGCTGGGTTATTGTAATACAGGAGGAGCACTCTGTGGTGTCCTGTCTGTGCTGGGTTATTGTAATACAGGAGGAGCACTCTGGTGTCCTGTCTGTGCTGGGTTATTGTAATACAGGAGGAGCACTCTGTGGTGTCCTGTCTGTGCTGGGTTATTGTAATACAGGAGGAGCACTCTGTGGTGTCCTGTCTGTGCTGGGTTATTGTAATACAGGAGGAGCACTCTGGTGTCCTGTCTGTGCTGGGTTATTGTAATACAGGAGGAGCACTCTGTGGTGTCCTGTCTGTGCTGGGTTATTGTAATACAGGAGGAGCACTCTGGTGTCTCCTCTGTGCTGGGTTATTGTAATACAGGAGGAGCACTCTGTGGTGTCCTGTCTGTGCTGGGTTATTGTAATACAGGAGGAGCACTCTGGTGTCCTGTCTGTGCTGGGTTATTGTAATACAGGAGGAGCACTCTGGTGTCCTGTCTGTGCCGGGTTATTGTAATACAGGAGGAGCACTCTCTGGTGTCCTGTCTGTGCTGGGTTATTGTAATACAGGAGGAGCACTCTGGTGTCCTGTCTGTGCTGGGTTATTGTAATACAGGAGGAGCACTCTGTGGAGTCCTGTCTGTGCTGGGTTATTGTAATACAGGAGGAGCACTCTGGTGTCCTGTCTGTGCTGGGTTATTGTAATACAGGAGGAGCACACTGTGGTGTCTCCTCTGTGCTGGGATATTGTAATACAGGAGGAGCACTCTGTGGTGTCCTGTCTGTGCTGGGTTATTGTAATACAGGAGGAGCACTCTCTGGTGTCTTGTCTGTGCTGGGTTATTGTAATACAGGAGGAGCACTCTGTGGTGTCCTGTCTGTGCCGGGTTATTGTAATACAGGAGGAGCACTCTGTGGTGTTCTGTCTGTGCTGGGTTATTGTAATACAGGAGGAGCACTCTGTGGTGTCCTGTCTGTGCTGGGTTATTGTAATACAGGAGGAGCACTCTGGTGTCCTGTCTGTGCTGGGTTATTGTAATACAGGAGGAGCACTCTGGTGTCCTGTCTGTGCTGGGTTATTGTAATACAGGAGGAGCACTCTGTGGTGTCTCCTCTGTGTCGGGTTATTGTAATACAGGAGGAGCACTCTGTGGTGTCCTGTCTGTGCTGGGTTATTGTAATACAGGAGGAGCACTCTGTGGTGTCCTGTCTGTGCTGGGTTATTGTAATACAGGAGGAGCACTCTGTGGTGTCCTGTCTGTGCTGGGTTATTGTAATACAGGAGGAGCACTCTGTGGTGTCCTGTCTGTGCTGGGTTATTGTAATGCAAGAGGAGCACTCTGTGGTGTCCTGTCTGTGCTGGGTTATTGTAATACAGGAGGAGCACTCTCTGGTGTCCTGTCTGTGCCGGGTTATTGTAATACAGGAGGAGCACTCTGTGGTGTCCTGTCTGTGCTGGGTTATTGTAATACAGGAGGAGCACTCTGGTGTCTCCTCTGTGCCGGGTTATTGTAATACAGGAGGAGCACTCTGGTGTCCTGTCTGTGCTGGGTTATTGTAATACAGGAGGAGCACTCTGGTGTCCTGTCTGTGCTGGGTTATTGTAATACAGGAGGAGCACTCTGTGGTGGCCTGTCTGTGCTGGGTTATTGTAATACAGGAGGAGCACTCTGTGGTGTCCTGTCTGTGCTGGGTTATTGTAATACAGGAGGAGCACTCTGGTGTCCTGTCTGTGCTGGGTTATTGTAATACAGGAGGAGCACTCTGTGGTGTCCTGTCTGTGCCGGGTTATTGTAATACAGGAGGAGCACTCTGTGGTGTCCTGTCTGTGCTGGGTTATTGTAATACAGGAGGAGCACTCTGTGGTGTATCCTCTGTGCTGGGTTATTGTAATACAGGAGGAGCACTCTGTGGTGTCCTGTCTGTGCTGGGTTATTGTAATACAGGAGGAGCACTCTGTGGTGTCCTGTCTGTGCTGGGTTATTGTAATACAGGAGGAGCACTCTGTGGTGTCTCCTCTGTGCCGGGTTATTGTAATACAGGAGGAGCACTCTGGTGTCCTGTCTGTGCTGGGTTATTGTAATACAGGAGGAGCACTCTCTGGTGTCCTGTCTGCGCTGGGTTATTGTAATACAGGAGGAGCACTCTGTGGTGTCCTGTCTGTGCTGGGTTATTGTAATACAGGAGGAGCACTCTCTGGTGTCCTGTCTGTGCTGGGTTATTGTAATACAGGAGGAGCACTCTGTGGTGTCCTGTCTGTGTTGGGTTATTGTAATACAGGAGGAGCACTCTGTGGTGTCCTGTCTGTGCTGGGTTATTGTAATACAGGAGGAGCACTCTGTGGTGTCTCCTCTGTGCTGGGTTATTGTAATACAGGAGGAGCACTCTGTGGTGTCCTGTCTGTGCTGGGTTATTGTAATACAGGAGGAGCACTCTGGTGTCCTGTCTGTGCTGGGTTATTGTAATACAGGAGGAGCACTCTGTGGTGTCCTGTCTGTGCTGGGTTATTGTAATACAGGAGGAGCACTCTGGTGTCCTGTCTGTGCTGGGTTATTGTAATACAGGAGGAGCACTCTGTGGTGTCCTGTCTGTGCTGGGTTATTGTAATACAGGAGGAGCACTCTGGTGTCCTGTCTGTGCTGGGTTATTGTAATACAGGAGGAGCACTCTGTGGTGTCCTGTCTGTGCTGGGTTATTGTAATACAGGAGGAGCACTCTGGTGTCCTGTCTGTGCTGGGTTATTGTAATACAGGAGGAGCACTCTGTGGTGTCTCCTCTGTGCTGGGATATTGTAATACAGGAGGAGCACTCTGTGGTGTCCTGTCTGTGCCGGGTTATTGTAATACAGGAGAAGCACTCTGTGGTGTTCTGTCTGTGCTGGGTTATTGTAATACAGGAGGAGCACTCTGTGGTGTCCTGTCTGTGCTGGGTTATTGTAATACAGGAGGAGCACTCTGGTGTCCTGTCTGTGCTGGGTTATTGTAATACAGGAGGAGCACTCTGGTGTCCTGTCTGTGCTGGGTTATTGTAATACAGGAGGAGCACTCTGTGGTGTCTCCTCTGTGTCGGGTTATTGTAATACAGGAGGAGCACTCTGTGGTGTCCTGTCTGTGCTGGGTTATTGTAATACAGGAGGAGCACTCTGTGGTGTCCTGTCTGTGCTGGGTTATTGTAATACAGGAGGAGCACTCTGTGGTGTCCTGTCTGTGCTGGGTTATTGTAATACAGGAGGAGCACTCTGTGGTGTCCTGTCTGTGCTGGGTTATTGTAATACAGGAGGAGCACTCTGTGGTGTCCTGTCTGTGCTGGGTTATTGTAATACAGGAGGAGCACTCTCTGGTGTCCTGTCTGTGCCGGGTTATTGTAATACAGGAGGAGCACTCTGTGGTGTCCTGTCTGTGCTGGGTTATTGTAATACAGGAGGAGCACTCTGGTGTCTCCTCTGTGCCGGGTTATTGTAATACAGGAGGAGCACTCTGGTGTCCTGTCTGTGCTGGGTTATTGTAATACAGGAGGAGCACTCTGTGGTGTCCTGTCTGTGCTGGGTTATTGTAATACAGGAGGAGCACTCTCTGGTGTCCTGTCTGTGCTGGGTTATTGTAATACAGGAGGAGCACTCTGTGGTGTCCTGTCTGTGCTGGGTTATTGTAATACAGGAGGAGCACTCTGTGGTGTCCTGTCTGTGCTGGGTTATTGTAATACAGGAGGAGCACTCTGTGGTGTCCTGTCTGTGCTGGGTTATTGTAATACAGGAGGAGCACTCTGGTGTCCTGTCTGTGCTGGGTTATTGTAATACAGGAGGAGCACTCTGTGGTGTCCTGTCTGTGCCGGGTTATTGTAATACAGGAGGAGCACTCTGTGGTGTCCTGTCTGTGCTGGGTTATTGTAATACAGGAGGAGCACTCTGGTGTCCTGTCTGTGCTGGGTTATTGTAATACAGGAGGAGCACTCTGTGGTGTCTCCTCTGTGCCGGGTTATTGTAATACAGGAGGAGCACTCTGGTGTCCTGTCTGTGCTGGGTTATTGTAATACAGGAGGAGCACTCTGGTGTCCTGTCTGTGCTGGGTTATTGTAATACAGGAGGAGCACTCTGTGGTGTCCTGACTGTGCCGGGTTATTGTAATACAGGAGGAGCACTCTGTGGTGTCTTGTCTGTGCTGGGTTATTGTAATACAGGAGGAGCACTCTCTGGTGTCTTGTCTGTGCTGGGTTATTGTAATACAGGAGGAGCACTCTGTGGTGTCTTGTCAGTGCTGGGTTATTGTAATACAGGAGGAGCACTCTGGTGTCCTGTCTGTGCTGGGTTATTGTAATACAGGAGGAGCACTCTGGTGTCCTGTCTGTGCTGGGTTATTGTAATACAGGAGGAGCACTCTGTGGTGTCCTGTCTGTGCTTGGTTATTGTAATACAGGAGGAGCACTCTGTGGTGTCCTGTCTGTGCTGGGTTATTGTAATACAGGAGGAGCACTCTGTGGTGTCCTGTCTGTGCCGGGTTATTGTAATACAGGAGGAGCACTCTGTGGTGTCTCCTCTGTGCCGGGTTATTGTAATACAGGAGGAGCACTCTGTGGTGTCCTGTCTGTGCTGGGTTATTGTAATACAGGAGGAGCACTCTGTGGTGTCTCCTCTGTGCTGGGTTATTGTAATACAGGAGGAGCACTCTCTGGTGTCTTGTCTGTGCTGGGTTATTGTAATACAGGAGGAGCACTCTGTGGTGTCTCCTCTGTGCCGGGTTATTGCAATACAGACTTTGCTGTTACAATAATCTTGCACAAAACAACAAAGTTTGCTCCACCCGTATTACAATACCCGATAAAGTGGAGACGCCAAAGTCTGCTCCACCTGTATTACAATAACAAGTCAACCAGAGTTTGAGGCTACAAACAAGGACATAATGGCGGTAATATGATGGAACAAGGACATAATGCCGTAATATGAAGGAACAGGGACATAATGCCTGTAATATGAAGGAACAGGGACGTAATGCCGGTAATATGAAGGGACAGGGACATAATGCCTGTAATATGAATGAACAGGGACGTAATGCCGGTAATGTGAAGGTACAAGGACAAAATTGCGGTAAGGTGAGGGAACAGGGACATAATGCCGGTAATATGAAGGAACAGGGACATAATGCCTGTAGTATGAAGGAACAGGGACATAATGCCAGTAATATGAAGGAACAGGGACATAATTCCGGTAATATGAAGGAACAGGGACATAATGCCGGTAATATGAAGGAACAGGGACATAATTCCGGTAATATGAAGGTACAAGGACAAAATGGCGGTAAGATGCGGGAACAGGGACATAATGCCGGTAATATGAAGAAGGACATAATGCCGGTAATATGAAGGAACAGGGACATAATGCAGATAATATGAAGGAACAGGGACATAATGACGGTAATTTGAAGGAACAGGGACATAATGCCGGTAATATGAAGGAAAAGGGACATAATGCCTGTAATATGAAGGAATAGGGACATAATGCCGGTAATATGAAGGAACAGGGACATAATGCCGGTAATATGAAGGAACAGGGACATAATGCCGGTAATATGAAGGAACAGGGACGTAATGCCGGTAATATGAAGGAACAGGGACATAATGCCGGTAATGTGAAGGAACAGGGATGTAATGCCGGTAAGAGGAGGGAACAGGGACATAATCCTGGTAATATGAAGGAACAGGGACATAATGCCTGTAGTATGAAGGAACAGGGACATAATTCCGGTAATATGAAGAAGCAAGGACATAATGCCTGTAATATGATGGAACAGGGACATAATGCCGGTAATATGAAGAAGGACATAATGCCGGTAATATGAAGGAACAGGGACATAATGCAGGTAATATGAAGGAACAGGGACATAATGCCGGTAATATGAAGAAGGACATAATGCCGGTAATATGAAGGAACAGGGACATGATGCCTGTAATATGAAGGAACAGGGACATAATCCCGGTAATATGAAGCAACAGGGACATAATGCCTGGAAGATGAGGGAACAGGGACATATGACCGGCATTGTGTCCCTGTAATCTACTACATAGGACATAATGCCAGTAATATGAGAGGACAGGGACATAATGCCAGTAATATGAGGGAACAGGGTCATAATGCCGGTCACATGAGAGGACAGGGAGATAATGCCGGTAATATGAGGGAACAGGGACATTATGCCGGTCACATGAGAGGACAGGGAGATAATGCTGGTAATATGAGGGAACAGGGACATTATGCCGGTCACATGAGAGGACAGGGACATAATGCCGGTAATATGAGGGAACAGGGACAATATGCCGGTCACATGAGAGGACAGGGACATAATGCCGGTAATATGAGGGAATAGGGACAATATGCCGGTCACATGAGAGGACAGGGACATAATGCCGGTCACATGAGAGGACAGGGACATAATGCCGGTCACATGAGAGGACAGGGACATAATGCCGGTAATATGAAGGAACAGGGATATAATGCCTGTAATATGAAGGAACAGGGACATTATGCCGGTCACATGAGAGGACAGGGACATAATGCCGGTAATATGAGGGAACAGGGACAATATGCCGGTCACATGAGAGGACAGGGACATAATGCCGGTAATTGGGGAACGATACGGATGTAATAAAGACGTGTTACATGTTTGTACGTCACCACCTTTATACTGGAGATTGGTAGCGGACGTTGGAATTGTGCGTTTCACGGTATCGTTGGATAGAGAAGAATCAGCCCGTGCAGCCCGCAGATAACAAGCCCCTAATGCAGCAGCAGCTCTGCGCTATCACACCCGGGAATGTCCCCCCATATCCTGCAGCATGAAGGAGCGGCTGCACGGACTGAACGACTCTTCCAGACATGGGAGACCAGCGGGAATAAAGACATGCACACGAATAAGCACAAGATGGAGGCGGCAGCTCTGTTGTAGACTTGGTGGGGGCTCTTAGAAGAGCCTTTGTGTTCTTACTGCAGGGACGGGGCACATTACTTGGAGCCTAATGAGAAGAATCCGCCGCTGCTGCTTTATTCCTGCTCCATTCGAGTTCAGGCGGGAGATGTTCCTATTGGTAGAGACGGAGGAGGGGGCGTGGTGTTATCTGCGAGTCTATAGAAATATTCTACTTCCTCATTGGCTACAGTGTCTGGCGTTGAATACAAGTTTTAGATGCGGCCAATCAGAGAAGAAGCCCTCTGCTCCATCTGGGTATAAGAAGTGACGGTCGGAGCGCAGCCGTTAGATCTGATCAGATAATAGACATGTCTGGAAGAGGAAAGCAAAGAGGCAAAGTGCGGGCTAAAGCCAAGACCCGCTCATCCCGGGCAGGACTTCAGTTCCCTGTCGGTCGTGTGCACAGACTTCTCCGCGAGGGCAACTACGCTGAGAGGGTCGGCGCCGGCGCTCCGGTCTACATGGCCGCTGTGCTTGAATATTTGACAGCTGAGATCCTGGAACTGGCCGGAAATGCCGCCCGGGACAACAAGAAGACCCGAATTATCCCCCGTCACCTGCAGCTGGCCGTGCGCAATGACGAGGAGCTCAATAAACTACTGGGTGGTGTGACCATCGCTCAGGGAGGCGTCCTGCCCAACATCCAGGCCGTTCTGCTGCCCAAGAAGACCGAGAGCAGCAAAAGCGCCAAGAGCAAGTGAGCGCCGCTTATCCACATTTAACCACAAAGGCTCTTTTAAGAGCCGCCCACGTGATCCTTAGAACAGAGCTCTCACCGCTGATCTCCGATATGTAAACGTTCTGCGCCAGATAACTGGCTCTGCTTGTACAGAGATCTAGCCATCAGGAGGGGGCGACAATCTCCACTATTAATTCATATACCGCGGGTTTTCACATTGAAGAGGAAGCCGTACGGTGGGTGGGTGTAGAACTTCTGTGTTACTCATGACCTATACATTCCCTACTGCCTTGTGCAGATGATGGTGCTGTCCTCATTGGTGCACTAACTATACTGTACAGGACACATTAATAGTACAACTACTCCAGTGATTCATGTTCATGATCTACAACTCGCCCCCGACTACATAGTGTCTTAAATTATATCTTCCAGTCTCAAGAGCTTTGTCACAATTCGGTCCTCCTGGAGTATAACCACCATCATCCCAGGTGTTTAGACGAAGATTCCATCCCCGCGTCATGTACCGATAAGAGCAGTTCCTAAACTACAAAGGAGAAGTCCTACGAGGGGTCTGCGGCAATGTGAGCTTGAAACTCTGAACAAATAAATACCAAGTCAGGCAGAGTAAAAAGTAAATTTAGATTAAAAAGTTACTATTAAAATACAAACCACACAGCTCTTCAAGGTAGAGTTTGAGAAGCTGCATAATATACCCTCCTGCTACTTTGCCTAAATGGTGAGCAAATAGAAATGTTTCTACCTAAAATGGCAGAAAACACACCATTTTGGAGATGGAAAGGACGGCTAGAGGGGAAATGGAGGAGGCCGTAGTTTTTTAATAAAAAATTTTTTCCTTGGTGTTTTTTTTCTCCCATTTGCTAACGATTTAGTCAAAGTAGCTCAAAAGTAAATGTCTTTATAATACATGATATTGTAAAGTAATGTAATGGGAAATTTTGGTGCATGCCCGTTTTGAGTAAACATTTTAGCTTTTTGAGACATTATGCTGTTTTCGCGTCTTTTCAGCTAGTAAGTCGGGACCAGCGGGAGAGCAGATCTCCTGCATGACATATTTCATTTACACCTGCGGATATTATAGCGGACATCTATGCTAACTGGTGTAGATGTCAGTTTGTGCAGCACTGACAACCCAAGTTGCGCCATATTTATCAGAGCTGTGGGCTTCTTGGAGTATGTTCACATTCAATTTTTTCTTTTCGTCAGTGGTATGCGTTGGGAGAAGTCTCTACGTATACCTCCAACGGAAGGCTATATAGGCATAGAGTGGGATATATCACCTGAACTCCCCGGGCACAGCGTTACTTTAAGCACTAGGCTCGGAAAGCCCCTGACGTTAGCAACGCTCTGACTGGGGATTCTGCTCCTAGGGAAGCCCCTGACAACACTGTCCATAAATGGACACTGACGTTAGGAGCTTTAAGATGCCAAAATCCTAGGCCAGAACACTGGCATTGCACTGGCTGGGTGTTCCACTCCTGGAGGGAGCCCCTGACGTCACTGTCCATATATGGATTCTGCTCCTGGAGGATCCCTTGATGTTACTATCTGTACATAGACAGTGACATTAGGGGCTTTGTAATGTGAGAATTCCAAGTCAGAGCGTTGTCAGCGCTGTGGCCGGGAATTACGCTTGTAGAGAAAGCCTCTCCCTTTACTGTGCATATATGGCTTTAAATATCCATATTTGGCTTTAAACTCTGGAGTCCCCGGCCAGAGCATCACAAGCACTCACTGGCCGGGAACTCCTGACTTGGGAAAGCCCTTGATGTCACTTTCACTATATGGACAGTGATGTTAGGAGTTTAAAAACCCAGGAATCCATGGCCAGAGCGTCGGCAATACTCTGGTTAGTGATTACTCTCCTGGAAGGAGCCCCTGATGTCTGTCAATTGTTATGGTAGTAGTCGGATAGGATCTTTAATAAATTGAAACCATTTTTTTAAGCTTTAAGAACAAGGTTTGACAATGATAAGTTCTACCCATGTGTATATTTTTCTTTTCAATTTTCTTTTTATTGTTTTAAACAAAAGTGAATCATACAACTGAATAGCAAAAGGTTGATTTAACAGCATATGAAGGTACAAGCAAGCAAATGATAAGTGTCAATTTATACAGTGTAACATTGCATACGTAGCTATGCCGTAACATTCAGGTTAAGATACAAATTTGGAACAATACATTATAAGAGTATAATAATAGTACTCGGTTGTAAAGGGGCCAAATGGGGGGAGGATAGCGGGAAAAATGAACGAGAGGGAGTAGGAGGGGAAGGGGTTGAGAGAGATTTACAAGATAATTTTTTCTAAGTCAAGAAATATCGGTTACAGTTATATACCTTAGTCGCAAACTAACAAATACAACAAGGTGACCCATCGGATCTGGCTATTGTGTATTCAAGGCTACGTCCAAGAACTGATCTGAGGAGCGGAATATTGTCAAGGGTCTCCAGATCTCTATAAATTTAGTATATGAGCGGTTAGAGAGTGCTGCTATTTCTTCTATATAGTAAATTTGCTCTACGTTGGATATCCATTGAGAGAGTGTGGGGACTTGCATCAATCTCCAGTTTGGGGGGATGAGAAGTTTGGCCCCCGTTAAGAGGTGTTTAACGAGAGTGTTTGTGGATTTACTTATTTTTGCCAATGGAAGGTTAAGAAAGATGGCAGCTGGGGGTATTTGGATTGAGATGTCACAGATTCTTGCTATAAGATCTAATACAGGTATCCAATAACGTTGGATCTTAGCGCATGACCACCAGATATGGATGTAAGATCCGGTTTCCCCCAAACATCTCCAGCATGTGTCTGGGATGGAAGGGTACCAGAGATGTGTTTTATCCGGTGTGGTATACCATCGTGACACTAACTTATAAGAGTTTTCTTGTGTTTTAATACACTGGGAAGGACCATGGGAATTCCTGTAAAGGATATTTGTATCTTTTTTATTTAAGGTAATGGAGAGATCCTTTTCCCAGAGTGCGATATATGATCTTTTGAAAGAGACGTTCCTATTAATGAACAATTTATAAATCTGAGAAACACATTTCCGTGGGCTTTTTACTTGTCCGAGGAAGGATTCAAAGATAGTCAAGGGTCTTTCCAAGGAACCTGCTGTGAGGTATGGTAGGTTTGCTTGTTTTAGGGACATATAGTGCATTAAATGGAGATTCTGAAGGTTTGGATTTTCAGTCCAAGTCTGTAAGGATATGATCGTCCCATCATCTAGTATGGAGTCTAGAGTATCAGTCAATCTGACCGAAGGGTTACTAGTGTGACTTCCCAAACCCTCTTGGTATAAATCCACCAAGTCTGAGATACGTGTCAGTGGGGATGGTGTGGGAACCAGCAGGTCCCTAAAGAGAGAGAGTGATTTTATTGTTAACTTGGTCAGAGCATTTTTAAATGAAAGGTTTGTTATGCTGTCTGGGTGTGCAAGTAGCAATGCTCTGAGAGGAACAGGGGCTAGGAGTTCCTCAATTGAGACCCATAATTTATTCTCCTGTTTCCGAAACCAGTCTACAGTCCTGGATATCGAAGCCGTGTGGTAATAGTTCTTTAAATCAGGAGCCCCAATTCCTCCCAGGGATTTAGGCAGTGAAAGCGTCTCTGCACTAATTTTGGGGTGCCTGCCATTCCAAATATATTGAAATATCATTGAGCGAAGTTTCGTGAAGTAAGATTGTGGAATGTGAATAGGTAACATTTGGAATAGGTAGTTCAATTTGGGCAGGATTAACCCTTTAATCAAGTTTTTCCTGCCCATCCAGGAAATAAAGGGAGCTAACCAGGATTCTATAATGACTTTAGTGCCGGCCAAGAGAGGGAGATAGTTTAAGGCGAAGTGGTCAGGCCAATGTTTACACAATTTGACTCCCAAGTACGTAATGCATTTTGGAGGCCACTTAATTGGATATCGGGATTCTAGTAATCGTGTCGTAGAGTTAGAAACATTGATCCCTAAGGCTTCGGATTTTTCTGCGTTGATTTTTAAATTGGACAGAGCACAAAATTTAGAAAAAAAATTTGAGGACTGCCGGTATTTCTGAAATCGGGTCAGACATGATTATGAGTAAATCATCTGCAAATACTGCTGTCTTGTGTTGTGTTGATTGAGTTGTGATACCTTTTATATCTGGGTGTTGTCTGATAGTTTGGATTAATGACTCCATCACAAGGACAAACAGAAGTGGTGATAGCGGGCAGCCTTGTCTAGTTCCATTTAGGATTTGAAAGCTAGATGAGAGGGTTCCGTTAATACGGAGTTTAGCTGTTGGGGTGGTATACATTTGTAGTATAGCTTGGGTGAAAATTTTAGGAATTCCAAATCGGTCTAAGGTTTCTTCCATAAAGGTCCAGTCTACCCTGTCGAAGGCCTTCTCTGCATCAGTGCTCAGGAATGTCATACATCTGTTCTTCTCCTTAGCTAACTGTAGTAAATGCAATAGTCGTAGAGAGTTATCTTTCCCTTCCCTGCCCGAAACGAATCCCACTTGTTCCGGAGCAATCAAGTCCGGTAGTATCGGACTTAGTCGATTGGCTAAGAGTTTTGCGAATATTTTTAGGTCAGTATTTAAAAGTGAGATAGGTCTGTAGTTACTACATAAGTCAGGGTCCTTACCGTCTTTGTGAATCAGGGTAATATGCGCTTCTAGAGTCTGTCTAGGAAAGCTAGAACCTTGTAGTAAAGAGTTACACAAACCAAGGAGATGAGGTAGTAGTTCTTTCTGAAATACTTTATAGTAATGTATGGGAAGTCCGTCTGGTCCTGGACTTTTTCCCGAAGGGCACTTCGACAGGATAGACTGGAGCTCAGACTCCGTGACCGATTTCTGCAGAGTGGCTTGTTGTGTAGGGGAAAGTTGGGGCAAAGTTAGGGACGCAAGAAATGAGTTAATGATTTGTTTCCTACTGCTCCGCTCTCCATCAGTCTCTTGAGATCGAATTTGATAGAGGGAGGAGTAATAATTTACAAAAGCCTCTGAAATCAGATCAGTGTCGCTAGTTTTCAAACCATTAGGCAATTTCAGGGAGTGAATATAAGACCTGGATTTCCTCTTCTTTATCAACGAAATCATGAGTTTGGAGACTTTATCTCCGTGTATGAATATTTGATTTTTCCAATTAGAATAGAATTTGGCAGACTGCTTATTGAGTAAATCTTTTAGGGCCTGTCTTTTGACCGTGAGCGAGGCGAGGACATCTAGTGTTTGTACATTTTTGTGTTGCCTCTCCAGCTGAGAGATTTCCTCATATAACGCCGAAAGTTTCCGTCTTCTACTGCTATTTTGATACGAGCCAATAGAAATCAATTCACCTCTAATCACTGCCTTGTGGGCCTCCCAGATCACCAGCATAGGACATTGCTCTATAGTATTGATTTGGAAATAAGATAGTATAGCCGAGGCAACACGTTTCTTATTTGTTTCTGAGTTGAGTAAACTTTCGTTCAGGGACCATGTCTTTTGTCCAGCCGGTCTGTGTGTTAGCGAGGCTCGGAGCAGTAGGGGAGAGTGATCGGAGTGTATAGCGGTCAGAATTCGTACTTCCACAATGTTAGGCAATAACGAAAGAGGAAGAAAGAGGTAGTCTAGTCTCTGATACGAATTGTGCGGAGATGAGAAGTGCGTATAATCAATCGCATTTGGGTGCATATATCGCCAGGTATCGATTAAGGGGAAGGATTGCAGTGATTTTTTAATTCGCGAAAGGGCTCTGCGTGAAAGCGAGGATTTCTTTGTAGAAGAATCGAGGTCCGGCTCCAGAGCCACGTTTAAGTCTCCCCCCACCAGACATATACCTTCCATAAAGGGCATAACTGTGTCAAGTGTGGATGGGATCCATGACGCCTGATTGATATTAGTTACATATAGATTACCCAACGTAACTAAGGATCCCGCTAAGAGACCCTTTATGAATATATATCTGCCTTCGCTGTCAGAGAGTGAATCTTGTAAGACAAAGGGTACATGTTTAGCAAGGGCTATTGCAACTCCACATGAATTTTTGAACGGGAAATGCGAGTGAAACCATGTATTGTAATATGATTTATGAAAAGATGGCAATTTTTGGGCTCGTAGATGGGTTTCCTGAAACAATATAATGTCTGCTTTAGTGTTTTTAAGATATTGAAGGATTTGTGATCGTTTGACCGGAGAGTTTAGGCCTCTGACGTTATAAGAAACTATTGACCATGTTGTATGTGAGTCAGTTATAGTGACGTGGCAAATTGGATCCGTAAAGAGCGGGGTCTCTCTCGGGGATGTGTCCTAGAAAATGGGACAGGGGAATAAGTAACATAGCTATAACTAGGGTATCTTGTAACAGTACTGTAAATGCATCATCGGTGAATCGTGTCACCATGAACAGATGATGCAAGTGAACAATCGTCATTTGACGTAGAAGAGCAATAGAGAAAATGTTAGGTGAATGTTAACAGAATGGTGGTATTTAATCAGGTATAGGCACTTGGGTGAACAGAATGAACTGAGTGTACCTAGGGCTTTTTGAGGCTCTCGAATTGGTCGAAGTAGATATATCTTATATATGAGGTGAGTAATCTTCTGACTGTGGATATAAATCCCCCTACATATATAAACCCTAATAGAAGAAACAAAATGTAACTTAGTCGACATCAATGTTGCGTAAGCAAAGCAGGTATGAGTTGCATCGAGTAGACGTCTCTATATAGTATCACATATATGTATTCCAGAAAAGCGGTAATATAAATATAAATGCAGATTCATTTGGCTAAATAATTGGCTAAATCTCAGATTCAATTAAGACTAGCTATGCAAAATAACCACATAAAAAACTAGTCTCCGTTCACACTCGGTACAGTCCTTTGAAAGGATACATCTGGGTGTAATCTGTTGATTGGAGCATAAGACAATAAATACTTTATATTCAAGAAGGGTCCGACAATGAAGGGGACCTTGGAGCTTTGTGGGATCGCCGTCTTGCCCTTTGACCTTTGGGTGCCTGAACTGTTTCCCATTGAGGTAGTTGAGGGATATGTTGAAGACGAGCCGCGTCATGCACCATTTCTAGGTCGGGATAAGCCTCCAGAGATATGTCAAGTTCAGAGCAGATATTTCTGATGTCTGACGAGGATCTAGCTGTGACTCTCTTTCCATTAACAGAGAAGGAGAGACCAAACGGGAAGAGCCAACGAAATGGGATCTGCCTCTGTCTCAATGTAGACGTAAAGGGTTTCAGGAACCTACGTTTGTATAAAGTGGTGGAAGCCATGTCCTGGAAAATAGCAATTTGGGCCTCTCCATAGAGTATGTTTGTTGAGAGTCGGCTTTTCTGTATGATGCGATCTTTAATTCTGTAATCCAATATTCTGCAAATAATATCCCTCGGGGGATCTGAGGGGGATGGCTTTGGTCGGAGTGACCTGTGAGCCCTCTCAATAACTAGGTTTGGGTAATCTTCATTGTCTAGGAATTTCCGGAACGTCTCGGTCAGAGCGGTAAGAATATCTTCGTTGGCAATTGAGTCCCTTGATGCGCAGGTTGTTTCTCCTATCCCTGTTTTTGTGGTCTTCTAGTATGGAATACATTTTATTAATGTGTCCTTCTTGTGACTGTAGACAGGTTGTGAGATCAGAAGAGGAGGAAAGCAAGGTCGTTTGCGTCTTTTCCAGTGCATCAACTCTATTACCCACTTGTAAGAGCTCTTGTTTGATTTCAGAGAGATCGTTGGCAAGCGGTTCAAGTGCTTTAGCTAAAATTCGCTTCATAAAGGATCTTGAGACTGGAAGTTCCTTATCCTCTATATTTTGGTCGTCTTCACTCATTTGCTCCAGCTCGGGTTCTCCCCGTTTTTGCGTAGCTTTTAAGGGTGAGATTGACTTGGAGTTACTCGACTTCCCCCCTTGTTTTTTTACAAATTTGTCCATCTCTGCTTGTGGAGGTTGCGGATGTGGGCCCGAAACCGTAGCTGTTTGTTTCGGACCGATTTTTACCATAATAACTAAGAAGATATCGTAGCGGAAGAATTTTCTCTATTTAAGCTCGCCACTGTTGTAAGTATATTACATATTCGTCGGTGGTCTTGAAGTGCGTGTAGAAGAAGCGATTGGTATCGCTGCGGTAATCTTAGCTTGACACCGGAGAAGTTGAGCTGTCCCTTGATACCCCTCTGGCTCTGCAGAGGGGGTCAGGTCTAAACGAGTTCCGGCAGGTACAGTCGGTACTGATCAACGGACCAGCACCGACCCCTAAAGACGTCCAGGCTGAGGGGAGACTAAACTGGCGGCCCCAGTCGTCTCAGTGGAGTTCCCAGGTCTCAGATCCTCTGGGACGTGCTCTTATGCGGCTGAGAACCGGAGGCGGGCACCAGGAAGTAGCCCTGCACTCTTCAGGTCTCCGGTCACTTGTCAGGCCCGCACCGTTCCGGGCCGCGCCTGCTGTATAAATCGAGGCCGCGGCTTCGGTCTCGCCAGCAGGCCGCAAAACCGGAAGTCGGCCGAGGTGGCTGAGACCGGCGTCAAAGTGATCAGCGAGGGGCGAGGAGGACCGTGACACCGATGGGGGCCCCGGGTTTGCAGTGGAAGAGGTCCGGATTACCCGGTATGAGGCTCGCTGATCAGGAGCTCTCTGTGAGTGCGTCCGTCCGGTCTCGCTGCTTGCCACGCCCCCCTACCCATGTGTATCTAATGCTGATATGTATCCATGCTCCTTACTCATTTTAATATTGTGTGATTGAACTTGGTAACTTGGTATGCTTGGCTGACTCTACTGTATGATCAGAAGTAGTAACTAGATGTTTAAGAATCAGAATCAGATAAGTTTTAGTAATGATACTTAGTTCAACAGATAGAGAGGTCCTATAGGGGAGGACCAAGTCAATGTGAGCTTGAAACTCTGTACAAATAAATACCAAGTCAGGCAGAGTAAAAAGTAAATTTAGATTAAAAAGTTACTATTAAAATACAAACCACACAGCTCTTCAAGGTAGAGTTTGAGAAGCTGCATAATATACCCTCCTGCTACTTTGCCTAAATGGTGAGCAAATATAAATTTTTCTACCTAAAATGGTAGAAAACACACCATTTTGGAGATGGAAAGGACGGCTATAGGGGAAATGGAGGAGGCCGTAGTTTTTTAATTACATTTTTTTCCTTGGTGTTTTTTTTTTCCATTTGCTAACGATTTAGTCAAAGTAGCTCAAAAGTAAATGTCTTTATAATACATGATATTGTAAAGTAATGTAATGGGAAATTTTGGCGCATGCCCGTTTTGAGTACAAATTTTAGCTTTTTGAGACATTATGCTGTTTTCGCGTCTTTTCAGCTAGTAAGTCGGGACCAGCGGGAGATCAGATCTCCTGCATGACATATTTCATTTACACCTGCGGATATTATAGCTGACATCTATGCTAACTGGTGTAGATGTCAGTTTGTGCAGCACTGACAACCCATGTTGCGCCATATTTATTCAGAGCTGTGGGCTTCTTGGAGTATGTTCACAATCAATTTTTTCTTTTCGTCAGAGGTATGCGTTGGGAGAAGTCTCTACGTATACCTCCAACGAAAGGCTGTATAGGCATAGAGTGGGATATATCACCTGAACTCCCCGGGCACAGCGTTACTTTAAGCACTAGGCTCGGAAAGCCCCTGACGTTAGCAACGCTCTGACTGGGGATTCTGCTCCTAGGGAAGCCCCTGACAACACTGTCCATAAATGGACACTGACGTTAGGAGCTTTAAGATGCCAAAATCCTAGGCTAGAACACTGGCATTGCACTGGCTGGGGATTCCACTCCTGGAGGGAGCCCCTGACGTCACTGTCCATATATGGATTCTGCTCCTGGAGGATCCCTTGATGTTACTGTCTGTACATAGACAGTGACATTAGGGGCTTTGTAATGTGAGAATTCCAAGTCGGAGCGTTGTCAGCTCTGTGGCCGGGAATTACGCTTGTAGAGAAAGCCTCTCACTTTACTGTGCATATATGGCTTTAAATATCTGTGGCGAAACCGGGTCAGTGGGGGTCGGTTTACGCCAAGAGAATGTGGGCGATAGATTCAGGCGACACAGATTAACAGGGGACAAGCCACAGCGGCGCGTTTATTAACAGGGACAGACACACACAGAACCAATGCATCGCTGCTTCTCCCCTCTGGGCTGGATGGGAGAGGCTACCTCACTATGGGGTCTCTCCACTGTACCTTTCATCCTTTGGGGTGTCTCCAGATCCTCCTTAGTTAGATGGGACTCCAGCACTTGTCCTCTATTACTGTCCCTAGGTCAGGTACCATCTCTGAGGTAGACATCCCCTGCCTGCAGCTCACACTGCTATCTCATCCTCTCCTGGGATGCAACTAACTGAGAACTCATCCAGCACCACTATATCCCTCACTCACCCCTCCCTCAGGAAACAGGCCCCCTCCTTTTTCTTATTTACATTAGATAAGTTCCCGCTCTCAGCCTGTGACTCATTCTCCTTCAGTGTAAGATTAACCCTAGAGGGGGAGGACAGTGAAGCAGCACTGAATACAATACAATACAAATTAACTGGTTATCAAACATAACGTAATGCAGTTTGAGGGGACATATCCCCATCTAGCACCGTGCGCCATCTAAGCTATGGCACCCGGATGGCGGGAGTGCGACGGTTTGCGGCAGGCTTAACCTGTATTTGGGTACAATGCCTGTAAACGTCACCCGTTCCGCCACAGACCTCCCCCAGCTTAGATCCAGAATCAGTCCTGCTGACCCTCTGTCGGGTCAGTGATGAGATGTGGGCCCGGTGCTGTCAGTCTCCGCCCATCAGTGTCCTGCTGCCGAGAGAGTCCATCAGCATTCCCGTGGACCCGGACCTTGTTATGAGAAATGGTAAAGTTATAGGATTGTAAGACCAGGCTCCACCGTAGTATAAGCCCATTGTCCCCGGCGGTTCGGTTCAACCAACTGAGAGGACTGTGGTCTGTGACTATTGTGAACTTCCTCCCATAAACGTAGGGCTGGAGCTTCTTTAGAGCCCACACAACAGCCAGGCACTCCTTCTCAATGGTTGCGTATGCCCTCTCTCGGTCCAGCAACTTCTGGGAGAGGTACGCGACCGGGTGTTCGTGGCCCGCCTGGTCCACTTGGCTCAGTACCGCTCCCAACCCGACGTCTGAGGCATCAGTTTGGACTATGAACCGCCGGTGGAAGTCAGGGGCAGCCAGGACAGGGGAGGTGGAGAGGGCAGTCTTAAGGCTCCCGAAGGCCGCCTCACAGTCAGGGGACCAGGGCATCAGTCGACTGAACCTTTTGGACGGCAAGTTGGTCAAGGGCTTGGCCAGGGTACTATACTGCGGGATGAATTTTCGGTAGTACCCTGTGACTCCCAGAGAGGCCCTAACCTGCTTCTGGTTGGCCGGCCGGGGCCAATGGAGAATGGCCTCCACCTTGGCCGGCTCGGGGCGGATCTGTCCGCTGCCCATTCGGTGCCCCAGGTAGGCGACTTCTGCCATCCCCATCTGGCACTTGTCGGGGTGGATGGTGAGGCCGGCGTACCGGATGCGCTCCAGGATCTGCGCCACTTGCCCCAAGTGTTCCTCCCAAGTCTCGCTAAAGATAGCGATATCGTCCAGGTAGGCCTGGGCAAACACCTGACACCCCACGAGGATCCGGTCGACCACCCTCTGGAAGGTCGCGGGGGCGTTCTTCATTCCGAAAGGCATGCACGTAAATTCAAACAGGCCGAACGGGGTGATGAACGCCGAGCGCTCTTGGGCTTCCTTGGTCAGAGGAATCTGCCAGTAGCCCTTGCTGAGATCCAGAGTGGACACGAAGCGTGCCCCTCCCAGCCTATCGAGCAGCTCATCAATCCGGGGCATCGGATAGGCATCCGTAACGGTTACCTCGTTCAGCCGCCGGTAGTCTACACAGAACCTCGTGGTTTTGTCCTTCTTGGGGACCAACACAACGCCGGCGGCCCAAGGACTGTGAGATGGTACAATGACCCCCATCTCCAGCATGTCTTCTACTTCTTTTCTCATCGCGGTCAGCACTGAGGGAGCCACTCGGAACGCGGGCTGCCTCAGGGGTCGGGCTCCTCCAGTGTCGACCTCGTGAGCGACTAGGGAGGTACGTCCGGGGGACGCGGTGAACAGGGCCTCCTGGGCTGCTAACACCTCCCCCATCTCCCTACTCTGCAAGCGCGAAAGCTGGACTTCAAGCTGCACATCTGCCAGCCCTGTCTGGCGTCGGGCCTCTGCCAGTAGGTCAGGGATGCGGTCCACGTCAGGGTTGTCCATGGGCGGGCAGCATATCGCGACCGCTCCTACCTCCCTTACCACATAGGCCTTGAGCCGGTTTATGTGGTAGTTCCGTACCCGCTTTTCTGCTTTGTCGTGGGCTACTAGGTCGTTCGTCGTCCCCTGTCGCCCCACTACAGTGTACGGTCCAGCCCAATTGGCCTGCAACTTGTTGCCTCGTACTGGCGCGAGGACCAGTACCTTCTCCCCCACCCCCAGCTCTTGGTGTCGGGCGCTATGGTTGTACTCGTCCCGTTGACGGCTTCGAGCTACTTCCAATCGCTGATGGGCCAAATCCATCAGCCGTGCTAGGCGCTCCCACATTTGGCTCACATAGTCTACTACCGGGATCTCCGGGCTTGCAAACTTCCCTTCCCAACCTTCCCGGACTAAGTCCAAGGGTCCCCGGACCCGCCTCGCGAACAGCAACTCGAATGGGGAGTGCCCGGTAGACTCCTGCGGCACCTCTCGATAGGCAAAGAGAAGCTGCTGCAAGGAGCGGTCCCAGTCTCTCCCCTCCGAGTGGACGTATCGGAGTAGCAACTGCTTGAGGGTACCGTTGAACCTTTCACACAGTCCGTTCGTTTGGGGGTGGTAGGCGGTGGTTCTTAGAGAACTCACCCCATGCCGATTCCAGAAGTCCTGCATGAGTTCTCACTGGAATTGAGATCCCTGGTCTGTGAGTACCTCACGCGGGAACCCCACCTGGCTGAAGATGTCCATGAGTCCCTGGGCGACGTGCTCGGCATCTATGAAGGACAGAGCCACTGCGTCCAGGTATCTGGTAGCGAAGTCTACCAGGGTTAGGATGTAATGCTTTCCCCCTCGGCTGGGGGGATTAATGGGGCCAACCAGATCTATGGCCACCTGCTGGAAGGGCTCTCGGTTGAGGGGCAGCTGCTTGAGCGGCACCTTGCGCGGGGCCCCCGCCACCCGTTGGCAGACAGAGCACGAAGCTCGGTACCGCCGCACGTCCTCAGTTAGCCCTGGCCAAAAGAAAGCCTTCGAGAGCCGGGCCCTGGTGGACCTGGTCCCAGTGTGACCCGCCGCGGGTATATCGTGGGCCAGGGCTAACAGTCGTGCACGGTAGGCTTGGGGAACAAGCAGCTGTTTGGAGGTGGTCCAGGGCGACGCGGGCTTGGTCGGGGCTTTGACCCAGTACAACAGCCCGTTGTCCCACTGGAACCCTGCCTGGGCCCCTCCACTGGGTGGTCGATCGGCCAGGCTACGGGCAGAGGACAGGGAAGGATCCGTATGCTGGGCCTCCCTAAAAGCGACCCTATCCACCTCCCCAGGTCTGTCGGGGGGTTCGTCAGGTCGGTAAGTTGTGAGGCATCAGGGGCTTGGGTACTTACCACCGGTGGTTCGGGGGCGGGGCTTCCGGGAGAGGAGCCTCGGTGGTTACACGGGTCGGTGGCGGAGGCCGGTAAAGGTTCTCCCGGGCTTGGCTGCGGGTCACGGCCCCAGCGAACTGACTTGTGAGACCGTTCCCAAGGTCGTTCCCCAATAAGACATCGGCGGGGAGATCCGGCATGAGCCCGACTTCGACCTCCCCTTTTCCGGGGCCCCAGTCCAGGTAGACTCTGGCGCGGGGAATGGACCGCTGCTGTCCGTCCGCCAGGGCAATCCAGGCTAATCGCTGGGGAAGAACCTTAGACTGGGGAACCAGGTCCGCTCTTACCAGGGTGAGGGATGCCCCCGAGTCACGGAGTCCTTGGACGGTGCGACGTCCCAGCACCAGGGGCTGTCGGTGGCCCTGCATGTTGGCAGGGACCTGGTTTGTCACGAGGCTCGCAAGCTCTACGTGGTAGACCACCTCCTCCACCTCTGGTGCATCTAGGAGGTGGTCACACTCATCGGGGTCCCCTGCCTCCGGGCAAAAGGCGACCCGGGTTGGGGTTGGTCTGGGAAAGGGCACCGTTGATTGGGCCAGGGGCAGTCCCGTCGGCTGGGGTCTCATAGAAGTTGGCCGGGGTGGTTCCGCTATTTTGGTAGGGGCTCGGAGCTCTCGGCGTTGGTCCTGGCGCGGAAGGCTTCTCCACTGGGTCGGTGGGCCAAGAACTCGTCGGCCAGGGTGGCGGCATCTTCAGGGGTGCTGGGGTGGCGGTCCGCGATCCAGGCACGAACGGGGACCTCCATCCTGGAGAGGAGTTGCTCCAAAATGACGAGGTCCTCCAGGGCCTCCCAACTGAAGGCCTTCTTCCCCTCGGCCCTCCTGGAGCAGCTTAAGCGGAGCTGGGCTGCCAGTTCCACATGGGTACCCTGGCCGGCGAGCGTCAAATTACGGAACCGCTCTCTGTAAGTCTCTGGGGTGATCGCATACCTCTTCAGCAGAGCGTCCCGGAGGCAACCGTAGTCCCTTCCGTCCTCTGGACCTAGGCTCCGGTGGACTTCAAGGGCCCTCCCTTGCAGGCTGGGCCCCACGTAGCGAGCCCATTCGGTGGTGGGGATGTCATGCACCTGTAGCTGTGTCTCCAGCATGGTTAGGTGCGCATCGATATCCGTGGACGAAGGATCCAACTTGGGGAGGTCGTTGTATCGTAGTTGGGGTCTTTGGGGCCCGGCAGGGATTGGGGTTGTTGGTTCTGGGGGTGCCACTGCACGGGCCACGGCCCCAACGATGATCAGGCGCTCGGCCTCGGAGCTTTGAGGCCCCAGAGCGGTCAGCAGATCCCCCATCTGCAGGGTCTGGGTGTCCGAGATGGCGCTACGGCCGGTTCCCTGGCGACTGGCCGGTTTATCGGGGCAGTAGTCAACGTCACCCTCGGCCATCTCTCCCATCTCGGCCGGGTTCGCCAGGTCCCAGGCTTGGAGCTTCTCAATCAGCCGATCCTTGATGTCGCGGGACGAGAAGGCAATACGCCGGAACCGGCACAGCTCTTGGAGTGTAATTCGGAGGTAGCTGCCATAGGGGACAGCCTCTGCTCCGCCGCGAGGATCCATGTCTGACTGCACTGTATGATCAGAAGTAGTAACTAGATGTTTAAAAATCTGATTCAGATAAGTTTTAGTAATGATACTTAGTTCAATAGATAGAGAGGTCCTATAGTGGAGGACCAAGTCAATGTGAGCTCGAAATTTTGAACGAAAAAATAACAGAGTAAAAAGTAAATTTAGATTAAAAACTTACTATTAAAATACAAACCAGACAGCTCTCCAAGGTAGAGTTTGAGAAGCTGCATACTATATTCTAATGCTACTTTGCCTAAATGGTAAGCAAATAGATTTTGTTTTCTACCTAAAATGGCAGAAAGCACACCATTTTGGAGATGGAAAGGATGGCTAGAGGGGAAATGGAGGAGGCCATAGTTTTTTTAATTGCTTTTTTTTCGTGGGTGTTTTTTTATTCCATTTGCTAACAATTTAGGCAAAGTAGCTCAAAAGTAAATATTTTTTAAAATCCGTAATTTTGTGAAGTATTGTAATTGGAAATTTTCACGCACGCCTGTTTTGAGTAACAATGTTAGCTTTTTGAGACTTTATGCTGTTTTCGCATCTTTTAAATAGTAAGTTGGTACCAGCGGGAGAGGGGACCACCTGCATGACAGATTTAATATAATTTACACCAGCGGATATTATAGCTGAAATCTATGCTAGCTGGCGTAGGTATCTGTTTGTGGAGCACTGAACACCCAAGGTGCGCCAAATTTGTTCAGAGCTGTGGGCTTCTTAGAGTATGTTCACATTAAGTTTTTTCTTTTCGACTGAGGTATACGTCGGGAGAAGACTGTACGTATACCTCCAACGGAAGGCCTCGACGTATCCCATTGTATACGCATACAGTGGGATATGTCACCTGAATTTCTCGGGCACAGAGCTACTTTAAGCACTAGGCTCGGGAAAGCCCCTGACGTTACTGTCCATATATGGACAGTGATGTTAGGGGCTTAAAAAAAATCAAGAATCCACACCCAGAGCGTTAGCATTGCTCTGGCCTGGGATTCGGCCCCTGGAGGTGCCCCTGACGTTACTGTCCATATATGGACAGTGACTACAGGGGTTTTAAGATGCCGGAATCCTAGGCTAGAACATCGGCAACACTCTGGACAAGGTTTCTGCTCCTGGAGGAAGCCCCTAACGTCACTGTGTATATATGGACAGTGACGTCAGAGGATTTGAGATGCTGGAATCCCTAGCCAGAGCATCGACAATGCTGTGGCAGGGAAAACCGGTTCTTGAGGGAGCCTGTGATGTCACTTTCTATATATGGACAGTGATGTCAGGGGCTTTCAACTATGGAGTCTCCAGCCAGAGCTTCGAAAGCCCTCTGGCTGGAGGCCCCTGTCTTGGGAAGGCCCTTGACATCACTGTCCATATATGAACAGTGATGTTAGGAGCTTAAAAACTTAGAATCCACAGGCAGAACGTTGGCAATGCTCTGGCTGGGAATTCCGCTCCTTGAGGAGACCCTGACAACACTATCCATAAATGGACTGTGAGTTCAGGAGCTTTAAGATGCCGAAATCCTAGGCCAGAACTTTAGCATTGCTCTAGCTGGGGATTCCGCTCCTGGAGGGAGATTCTGATGTCAGGGTCAAAATATGGACAGTGACGTTAGAGACTTTGAGATGTTGGAATCCCCGACCAGAGCATTGGCAATGCTCTGGCCAGGGATTCTGCTCCTGGAGGAAACCTTGACGTTACATAGATAGTAATATTAAGGGCTTTGTAATGCGAGAATTTAAGGCCAGAGCGTTGCCAATGCTCTGGCCAGTAATTCCGCTCCTGGAAGGAGCCCTTGATGTCAATGTCCAGATATGGACAGTGATGTTAGGGGCTTTGAGATGCCGGAATCGCCGGTCAAAGCGTCGGCAACGCTGTAGCTGGGGATTCTGCTTCTGTAGGATCCCCTGACTTTACTGTCCATGTATCGACAGTGAAGTGAGGGGCTTTCTAATGCAAGTGTCCCAGACCAGACCATTGGCAAAGCTGTGGCTGGGGACTCGACTTCTAGAGGGAACCCCTGACGTCATTGTCCATAAAAAGGCGGTAACGTCAGGGGGCCCACTAGTACTGGAATCCCCGGCCAGAGTGCTACCGATGCTCTAAGCCGGGGTCCGAATAGTTCAAAGCTTATTTCAGTAGGCTTCGGTTTAATATTGGTGTATAAAAATGCCAGTCTTTTTAAATTCCACCCATTGGTTATATGCAACAACGGGAGGTGAGGTCCTCTTGCTCGACAGATTTACTATAAGTTACATCAGGCATTGGCGGAAATTATAGCGGAAATCCATGGCAGATTGTTTCTGGCGTCGATTTCAGTTTGTGGAGCCTTGACAGCCAAAGTTGTGTCAAATTTATTAAGAGCCATGCTGATATATAATCATGCTTTTTACGTATGTTTTAATATTGTGTGATTGAACATGATGTTCTAGACTAGATAAAAAGTTACTATTAAAAAAAACAAAAAAAAAAAACAGACAGCTCCCTACCAAGTTAGAGTTTGAGAAGCTGCATACTATACTCTCCTGCTACTTTGCCTAAATGGTAAGCAAATTGATTATTTTCTTTTTCTACCTAAAATGGCAGAAAACACACCTATATTGGAGATGGAAAGGACGGCTAGAGGGGAAATGGAGGAGGCCGGTGTTTTTAATAAACAGATTTTTATTGATCCAGTATAAATCTAATCATTACATACAGCAATGAAACATTGCAAACAAAGCATTGGGATAAGGACCACATTTTTTACAGAAAAAAAAAAAGGAAACATACAAACAAACAAAACTCCGGATCCATTCACGACAAATTGACCACATATTCGACTAAGGTAATCATAAGAGTATGTCGGAGTAAGTAGAGTCAGTCCATTGATCCCATAAGGAAGTACGAGCGTAGGACCCTTGAATAGAGGCTAAAGCGCGTTCCATAACACAATTATTGTTAACATATAAAATCACTTCACTCATACTAGGCACTTTTGTAGATTTCCAGTATTTTGCAATCAATATTTTTGCAGACAGCAATACATGAAAAAGTACGTTTCTGACACCCGGAGAGAAATCCACCAATCCCACATGCAGTAGGGCTAGAGCAGGGGCGAGCTGAATGTGAACCCCTAAAAGAGATCGTAAGAAATGTTCTACTTGCTGATAAAAGCTGGACAATACTGTACACTCCCAGAAAATATGGAGGATGGTACCCTTAGAAGTGAGCCACCTCCAGCACCTATCTGATGATGTTGGATATATTCGCGACAAACGACTAGGAGTGTAATACCACCTATACATTATTTACCTAGACACTTCCAAATGTGTAGCGCACTTAGAGAGAGAGCAAGCTAGATTGAAAGTGGCTTCCCAATCCTGCGTACTTATAGGGATTCCTAGATCTCTCTCCCAATGCCCCAGACAAGGAAATTCCTCCCGAAGCAAACCCTCACACAATACCTTATACATTTTTGATATCCCTTTGCATGTTTTATCCAGATTAGTGAATGACAATTCAAAAGGCGTTTTAGGGGAATCAATCAGAGGAGGCAATGTACTCAACAAGTGACGTATTCTAAGGAATTTATAGAAGTCCCTACGGGGTATGTTGTACTTCAGACATATTAAGCTGAACGAGCTTAATTAGGCCTAGATCTGAGCATCTACTCCCCTATAAATTTAGAAGTAGCATATGGGGAAGGCACTCGTGCAGGGGGGCACGACGGCAGAAGTCATCTCTGTCTAAGTGTCATACTGTTAAAGTGTCCTGGCAGTTATACATGGCAGTTGGACAGGGTCAGTGACAGGTAAGCTGCATTACCAAAACAAACAAACACATGCTCTAATTATTAGAATTCAAACTATCTGTTTACAAACAAACATGTTTGCCACCGCTCTCAGCATTATAGCTGCTCTTGGTTTACAATCCTATCGCCCATTTAAGCCTTGCCAAAAAACAGTCCACATCAGTCCCTGTCTCCTTCCACATCAGTCCCTCTCTCCTTCCACATCAGTCCCTCTCTCCTTGCCTCGCCCATGTACAGCTCCCATTCACTATTCACTTTCCTCAATCAACTTTACCCATCCCATCCCACTGCCCAACATAAAAATCACTCTCATAAATCACATAACCATCTGCTGTCTCTCTCCATTCTCCTGCTACTAGCTGCAGGGGACATCTCTCCCAACCCTGGTCCTCCCTTTTCTTCTGCCAAGCTCAACCACTTACCTGCCACACATAGAAACCCTGCAAATCTTCTTGCCATTCCTTGTATGTCTTCTCCTGTCTTTTTTAACTGTGCTCTCTGGGACTCTCGGTCCGTGTGCAACAAACTCACTTTTATTCATGACTTATTCCTTTCTAACTCTCTCAACCTTCTGGCTCTTACAGAAACATGGCTACACCTGTCTGACACGGCTTCCCCTGCTGCTCTATCTTATGGTGGTCTCCAGTTCTCTCATGCCCCCAGACCTGAGAACAGGCAGGGTGGAGGAGTAGGTATACTTCTTTCTCCACACTGCACTTTTCAGGTCATTCCCCCGGTCCCCTCACTCACATTTCCCTCTTTTGAAGTCCACACCCTCAGACTCTTTCACCCTTTTTCCCTCCGAGTGGCAGTTGTCTACCGCCCCCCGGGCTCACCCCGCCAATTCCTGGATCATTTTGCTGCCTGGCTTCCACAATTTCTATCCTCTGAAACACCCACTCTCATCATTGGTGACTTCAACATCCCCATTGATAACCCAATCTCCTCATCTGCCTCCCAGTTTCTATCTTTAACCTCGTCCCTAGGTTTGTCACTCTCCTACACATGAGGACGGGCATTCGCTTGACCTGGTCTTCTTCCGGCTCTGCTCAGTTTCTGACTTTATTAACTCTCCTCTCCCGCTTTCTGACCACAATCTTCTCTCCTTTACTATCAAATATTCTCTGCCTCCTCAGGTCATCCCTACATATCAGACATACAGAAATCTACATGCCATTAACACTGTGAAACTCATAGAAAGTCTACAGTCCTCATTGTCCCCTATCTCTTCCCTCTCCTGTCCCAATCTGGCTGCCAAACTTTACAATAACACTCTCAAAAATGCATTGGATGAAGCAGCCCCCCCTACACTCCGAACCACCCGACAAAGATGACGACAACCCTGGCACACGCCTCAATCCCGCTTTCTTCAGCGGTGCTTGAGATGTGCTGAACGACTGTGGAGAAAATCGCCTTGGATGCAGATTTCCTCCATTACAAATTTATGCTCAAAACTTACAACTCTGCCCTTCACCGTGCCAAACAAGTCTATTTCACTTCACTCATCTCCACACTATCTAATAATCCAAAACGCCTCTTTGATACTTTTCACTACCTCCTTAGTCCTAAAGTGCAGACGCCAATCACAGATCTCAGTGCTGAAGACCTGGCCAATTATTTTAAAGTTAAAATTGACAAGATCCGGCATGATATTATCTCCCTGTCCCCTAGTAACATCAATCCCCTTCCCTCCCGCACTCCCTCTTCTTCACTCTCAGCATTTGACCCAATAACTGAAGAAGAAGTCTCGAGGCTCCTCTCTTCTTCTCGTCCTACTACCTGCCCTAGTGATCCTGTCCCCTCACACCTCCTCCAGTCTCTCTCCCCAGCTGTCACTAGTCACCTCACTAAAATATTTAACCTCTCTCTTTCCTCTGGTATCTTTACCTCCGCTTTTAAACATGCCATTATAAACCCATTACTGAAAACCAACTCTTGACCCATCCAGCGCTGCTAACTACCGACCAGTCTCTAATCTGCCCTTCATCTCCAAACTCCTGGAACACTTGGTCTACTCTCGCCTTATCTGCTATCTCTCTGCTAACTCCATTCTTGACCCCTTACAATCTGGTTTCCGCACTCTACACTCCACAGAAACTGCCCTTACTAAAGTCTCAAATGATCTCTTGGTGGCTAAATCGGACAGTAAATCCTCTCTCCTTATTCTTTTGGATCTCTCTGCAGCCTTTGACACTGTAGACCACAAACTCCTACTTAACATGCTCCACTCTATTGGCCTCAAGAACGCGGCTCTCTCTTGGTTTTCCTCCTATCTCTCTGACCGCTCGTTCCGTGTGTCATTTGCTGGTTCCACTTCTTCTCCTTTTCCCCTTGCTATCGGTGTTCCTCAATGATCAGTCCTAGGTCCGCTGCTCTTTTCTCTCTACACAGCTCCTATTGGACAAACCATCAGCAGATTTGGCTTCCAGTACCATCTCTACGCTGATGACACCCAATTATATACCTCTTCCCGTGACATCACCCCTGCTCTAATACAGAACACCAGTGATTGTCTGTCCGCTGTCTCTAACATCATGTCCTCTCTCTATCTGAAACTGAATCTTTCTAAAACTGAGCTCCTTGTGTTCCAACCATCTACTAACCTCCCTAAACCTGATGTCTCCATCTCGGTGTGTGGCACTACCATCACTCCTAAGCAGCACGCCCGCTGTCTCGGGGTTATTTTTGACTCAGATCTTTCCTTTACTCCTCACATACAATCACTTTCACGCTCCTGTCATTTTCACCTCAAAAACATCTCCAGAATCCGCTCTTTTCTTACGGAGGAAACCGCCAAAACTCTCATTGTTGCTCTGATTCACTCTCGTCTTGACTACTGTAACTCATTACTAGTCGGTCTTCCCCTCACTAAACTCTCCCCTCTCCAATCTATCCTCAATGCAGCAGCCAGGCTCATCTTTATGACCAACCGCTACACCAACGCCTCTAATCTGTGCCAGTCACTGCACTGGTTGCCCATCCCCTTCCGAATAAAATTCAAACTTATTACTCTCACCCACAAAGCTTTACACAGTGCTGCCCCTCCTTACATCTCCTCCCTCATCTCTGTCTACCACCCTACTCGGGCTCTACGTTCTGCCAACGACCTTAGATTAAAATCCTCCATAATCTGAACCTCCCACTCCCGTCTCCAAGATTTCTCTCGTGCTGCACCCGTCCTCTGGAATGCGCTACCCCAGACAATCCGATTAATTCCCAATATCCACAGTTTTAAACGTGCCCTGAAAACACATCTATTTAGACAGGCCTATAACATTCCCTAATCTGACTCCTTTCCATGGCCCTCCTTTTAGATTAGTCATCAGAATAAGATTCCCTCACACTCCTTCTCTTCATGTCCGTCATACACGGATAGTGGCTGGTGACCGGCTCATGCAGCTTTATGTTACCACCGCATGTGTATAAAAATGGCCGGACCATTGTACAGAACAAACACTGTTACACTTTGTGTCTCCCTTATGTCCTCATAGATTGTAAGCTCTTGCGAGCAGGGTCCTCACTCTCCAGGTTTGAATTGTAAATGAACTTTGTCACTATGTAATGTCTGATATTGTTTGTTTCATGTCCCCTCTAAATTGTAAAGTGCTGCGTAATATGTTGGCGCTATATAAAGATTATTATTATTATTATTATTATTATTAATGCCATTAGATGAGTTTGCTCCATAATGTCAGAAATACACTCAATGCCGGACAACAGCCAATTTTGGATATCAATATCAGGTATCAGAAGCGGAAGCAGTCGAAGAGGAAGATCAGAAAATCTCACCGGGATTATAGGGTGAATAACAGTAAATTTTTTCCAGACCAGGAGCCCTGCATCAATCGTTAAAAAAGAAGATTTCGATATTTTAGCACCAGTGGACAATAGCCACATGCGCGTTTCTACAGAAGATCCATCAAGTAATTCCTTTTCCATAGAAATCCAATGTTTCATAGGAACTTTAGTCTTCCACATTCTGGCTTGATCCAAAATTGCTGCATAATAATAATGAGCCAAGTTCGGGAGACCCAAACCCCCTTTAATAATTGGCTGGTATAATACCTCCGCAGCTACACTAGGGCGGGAGTTTTTCCATCTATATTTATTAATTATACCTTGGAGTCTTTTAAGATAAGATACCGATAGCAGAATAGGTAAATTTCTAAATAGATATAGTATTTTTGGGAGGATCATCATCTTAACCGCAGAGATTCTCCCTACCCATGATGCCTCATACTTCATGTATGTTAGGGATCTGCCAGGTACTTCATCTAGGTATACTCCTGGGATTAATCAATCCACACCTGAGGCCAGACCTGTTCGACTGACACCATCTCCCACCAACCAGGGTGGCAGGCTCAGGAGTGGGAGAGCCTATCGCGGCCTGGTCAGTCGGAGTTAGCTCCGCCCCCTGTCCTTTATTACCTGCCGTGTTCTCTTCCTCAGTGCTTGTAATTCTTCTGAATTCCTGGCCCCACTGCTGCTTGCTCCAGCCTGCTTCTGCCGTGCTTCTGCCTTGCTGCAGTTCTGCTTGACCTGCTTTGCTTTGCCCCTGGCTTACTTCTGTCTCCTTGCCCGCTTGGGTGTACTCACTTCGTCCTGGTCCTGACTGTCCGTTCGCCGCTCCGTTTCCTCGTGGCGTTCCGTGGCTACTGCCCCTTCCCTTGCATGTTCCCTGTTTGTTTTCCTGTGCACTTAGACAGCGTAGGGACCGCCGCCCAGTTGTACCTCGTCGCCTAGGGCGGGTCGTTGCAAGTAGGCAGGGACAGGGCGGTGGGTAGATTAGGGCTCACTTTCCCTTCACCTCCTTCCGGCCATTACATAATTACAAGCCCTTACCTAGTCTACCATTTCTCCTACGCTGACGCTATCATGGACCCCCTTGAGACCCTGGCCCAGCAGATGCAGGGCCTCTCCCTACAGGTCCAGGCCCTGGCCCAAAGGGTCAATCAGGGTGATGCTGCTTTAGTAGTACCCCTCACCTCACCTCTAGAACCCGACCTCAAGTTACCTGACCGGTTCTCAGGGGACCGTAAGACGTTTCTCTCCTTCCGGGAGAGTTGCAGACTGTATTTCCGCCTAAAGCCCCACTCCTCAGGTTCCGAGAACCAGCGGGTGGGTATCATCATATCCCGACTCCAGGAAGGGCCCCAAGAGTGGGCCTTCTCCTTGGCTCCTGACGCCCCTGAACTTTCCTCTGTTGATCGTTTTTTCTCTGCCCTCGGACTCATTTACGACGAGACTGACAGGACTGCCTTAGCCGAGAGTCAGCTGGTGACCTTACGTCAGGGTAGGAGACCGGTTGAGGAATACTGTTCTGATTTTAGGAAGTGGTGCGTAGCTTCTCAGTGGAACGATCCGGCCCTAAGGTGCCAGTTTAGGTTAGGATTATCTGACGCCCTGAAGGATCTGCTGGTTAGCTACCCCTCGTCTGACTCCCTTGACCAGGTTATGGCCCTAGCAGTACGACTTGACCGACGTCTCAGGGAACGTCAGCTAGAACGCTTCAGTGTGCTCCCCTCTGACTTTTCTGCGATCCCCCCCGAGGTCCCGTCTCCTCGCCCCTCCACGGAGGACTCGGAGGTACCTATGCAACTCGGGGCCTCCATGTCCCCTCGACAACGTAGGGAGTTTCGCAGAATGAATGGTCTCTGCTTCTACTGTGGGGACGACAAGCATCTACTGAACACCTGTCCCAGGCGCAAGAATAAGAAGCCGGAAAACTTCCGCGCCTAAGTGATCATCGGGGAGGTCACTTGGGCGCACAGGTATTTCCCGTTAATGTGAAACGCAATAAAATTTTGCTTCCCTTTCAGGTCTCGTTTGCTGGCCGGGCTGCCACGGGCAGTGCTTTCGTGGATTCAGGGTCATCTGCTAATATCATGTCTGCGGAATTTGCTATGTCTCTAAAGATGCCTTGTATTGATTTACCTTATCCTATCCCTGTAGTAGGAATCGACTCAACTCCCCTTGCTAATGGTTATTTTACTCAGCATACTCCTGTTTTTGAACTCCTTGTTGGCTCCATGCATTTGGAGCAGTGCTCTGTACTGGTGATGCAGGGATTATCGTCTGATCTGGTTTTAGGCCTTCCCTGGTTGCAGTTGCATAATCCCACGTTTGATTGGAATACTGGGGATCTCACCAAATGGGGTAATGAATGTCTTATGTCATGTCTTTCTGTTAACTCTATTTCTCCCCGGGAGGAGGTAAACACGCTTCCTGAGTTTGTTCAGGACTTCGCCGATGTGTTTTCTAAGGAGGCCTCCGAGGTGTTGCCCCCCCATAGAGATTACGATTGCGCTATCGATTTGGTGCCTGGTGCCAAGCTTCCTAAGGGTAGGATATTTAATCTTTCATGTCCTGAACGTGAAGCCATGAGGGTGTATATCCAAGAATGCCTGGCCAAGGGTTTCATTCGCCCCTCGACTTCTCCTGTAGGTGCTGGCTTCTTCTTCGTGGGGAAGAAGGATGGTGGTCTTAGGCCGTGCATTGATTATCGTAACCTGAATAAGGTCACCGTAAGGAACCAGTACCCACTTCCTTTGATTCCGGATCTTTTTAATCAGGTTCAGGGAGCCCAATGGTTTTCTAAGTTCGATCTACGGGGGGCATATAACCTTATCCGCATCAAAGAGGGGGATGAGTGGAAAACTGCGTTCAACACACCCGAGGGTCATTTCGAATACCTGGTCATGCCCTTTGGGTTGTGTAATGCCCCTGCTGTCTTCCAGAATTTTATTAATGAAATCCTGAGAGAGTACCTGGGTAATTTTCTTGTTGTGTACCTTGATGACATACTGGTGTTTTCCAAGGACTGGTCCTCCCACGTGGAGCATGTCAGGAAGGTGCTCCAGGTCCTTCGGGAGAATAATCTGTTTGCTAAGACTGAAAAATGTGTCTTTGGGGTACAGGAGATACAATTTTTAGGGCAAATCCTCACTCCTCATGAATTCCGCATGGACCCTGCCAAGGTTCAGGCTGTGGCGGAATGGGTCCAACCTGCCTCCCTTAAGGCGTTACAGTGTTTTTTAGGGTTCGCCAACTATTACAGGAGATTTATTGCCAACTTCTCGGTCGTCGCTAAGCCTCTTACGGACCTTACCCGCAAGGGTGCTGATGTCCTCCATTGGCCCCCTGAGGCCGTCCAGGCCTTTGAGACCCTCAAGAAGTGCTTTATTTCGGCCCCCGTGCTGATTCAGCCCAACCAAGAGGAGCCATTTATTGTGGAGGTTGACGCTTCCGAGGTGGGAGTGGGGGCCGTCTTGTCCCAGGGTACCAGCTCCCTCACCCATCTCCGCCCCTGTGCTTACTTCTCTAGGAAGTTTTCGCCCACGGAGAGTAAGTATGATATTGGCAACCGCGAACTTCTAGCCATTAAATGGGCTTTTGAGGAGTGGCGGCACTTCCTGGAGGGGGCCAGACACCAGGTAACGGTCCTTACGGATCACAAGAATCTGGTTTTCCTAGAATCGGCCCGGAGGCTTAATCCTAGACAAGCTCGGTGGGCACTATTCTTTACCAGATTTAATTTCTTGGTTACCTATAGGGCTGGGTCCAAGAATATTAAGGCTGATGCTCTGTCACGTAGTTTCATGGCCAATCCTCCTTCTGAGAAGGATCCTGCTTGTATTTTACCCCCTGGTATAATCGTCTCTGCCACGGATTCTGATTTAGCTTCTGATATCGCGGCTGATCAGGGTGCAGCTCCCGGGAACGTCCCTGGGGAAAACTGTTTGTTCCCCTGCAATACCGGCTGAGGGTACTCAGGGAAAACCATGACTCCGCTCTATCTGGTCATCCTGGCATCTTGGACACCAAACACCTCATTACCAGAAACTATTGGTGGCCTGGGTTGCCTAAAGACGTTAGGGCTTACGTCGCCGCTTGTGAGGTTTGCGCTAGGTCCAAAACCCCTAGGTCCCGACCTGCGGGCCTACTACGTTCCTTGCCCATTCCCCAGAGACCTTGTACCCATATCTCCATGGATTTTATCACCGATTTGCCTCCATCTCAGGGCAAGTCGGTGGTGTGGGTGGTAGTCGACCGCTTCAGCAAGATGTGCCACTTTGTGCCCCTTAAGAAGCTACCTAACGCCAAGACGTTAGCTTCTTTGTTTGTGAAACACATCCTGCGCCTCCATGGGGCCCCAGTCAATATCGTTTCTGACAGAGGGGTACAATTTGTTTCCTTATTTTGGAGAGCTTTTTGTAAAAAGTTGGAGATTGATCTGTCCTTCTCCTCCGCCTTCCATCCCGAAACTAATGGCCAAACGGAAAGGACCAACCAATCCCTGGAACAATATTTAAGGTGTTTCATCTCTGACTGTCAATTCGATTGGGTCTCATTCCTTCCCCTTGCTGAATTTTCCTTGAATAACCGGGTCAGTAACTCGTCAGGGGTCTCCCCGTTTTTCTGTAATTTCGGGTTTAACCCAAGATTCTCCTCCGTCTCCCCTGGTTGTTCCAATAATCCTGAGGTAGAGGATGTTCATCGGGAACTGTGCACTGTCTGGGCCCAGGTTCAGAAGAACCTAGAGGCGTCCCAGAGCGCACAAAAGATTCAGGCGGATAGTAGACGTTCTGCTAACCCCCTGTTTGTCGTCGGGGATTTGGTCTGGTTATCATCCAGGAACTTGCGCCTTAAGGTCCCGTCCAGGAAGTTTGCTCCCCGATTTATTGGACCTTATAAGATCATTGAAGTCCTCAACCCTGTATCCTTCCGTCTGGAGCTCCCCCCATCATTTCGCATACATGACGTCTTCCATGCCTCCCTCCTTAAACGCTGCTCCCCGTCCTGGTCCCCCTCGAGGATACCTCCTGTTCCCGTTCTCACCCCTGAGGGGGTGGAATTCGAGGTGGCCAAGATTATGGACAGTAGGATGGTCCAGGGCTCCCTCCAGTACCTGGTCCATTGGAGAGGATACGGGCCGGAGGAGAGGACTTGGGTACCTGCCCGTGATGTTCACGCTGGGGTATTGATCAGGAGGTTCCACCTTCTCTTCCCCACTAAACCGGGTCCCCTTAGTAAGGGTCCGGTGGCCCCTCATAAAAGGGGGAGTACTGTTAGGGATCTGCCAGGTACTTCATCTAGGTATACTCCTGGGATTAATCAATCCACACCTGAGGCCAGACCTGTTCGACTGACACCATCTCCCACCAACCAGGGTGGCAGGCTCAGGAGTGGGAGAGCCTATCGCGGCCTGGTCTGTCGGAGTTAGCTCCGCCCCCTGTCCTTTATTACCTGCCCTGTTCTCTCCCTCAGCGCTTGTAATTCTTTTGGATTCCTGGCCCCACTGCTGCTTGCTCCAGCCTGCTTCTGCCGTGCTTCTGCCTTGCTGCAGTTCTGCTTGACCTGCTTTGCTTTGCCCCTGGCTTACTTCTGTCTCCTTGCCCGCTTGGGTGTACTCACTTCGTCCTGGTCCTGACTGTCCGTTCGCCGCTCCGTTTCCTCGTGGCGTTCCGTGGCTACTGCCCCTTCCCTTGCATGTTCCCTGTTTGTTTTCCTGTGCACTTAGACAGCGTAGGGACCGCCGCCCAGTTGTACCTCGTCGCCTAGGGCGGGTCGTTGCAAGTAGGCAGGGACAGGGCGGTGGGTAGATTAGCGCTCACTTTCCCTTCACCTCCTTCCGGCCATTACAATGTACTTGGATAAGTCTGCTTCTATCGCAGATACCAATGGTATATAATTATATAGAAGAGAGGTGGGGTAGGTAAGTTGTATTCCTAAGTATGAGAAAGAGTGCTCAACCCAAACAAACAGAAATTTCTTCCGGAGAGAGTCCAAAAGAAGACGAGAAATATTCATACTCAAAACCATAGACTTGGTAACATTAAGCTTATAATACGAAACTGCACTAAAAGCCTCCAATATCTTAGTGACCTCTAATAGAGATGTCTCAGGGTCAGATATAGCAATGAGCACATCATCCGCAAATAAGCCAATTTTATGAGATATATCCCCCACCGTTATCCCACTAATAGCAACAGATGACCTAATGGAAGTAGCCAACGGCTCCATCACCAAGGTAAAGATGAGTGGAGATAAAGGACACCCTTGTTGAGTCCCATTGGTTATGTTAAAAAATTTTGATGTACATCCAGAGGTAAATACCAATGCAGAGGGAGAAGAATATAGGGCCATTATACTATGATGCGCCGTACCATGAATTCCAAATGCCTCCAGAAGTAACTGCAAATATCCCCAATGGACCCGATCGAAGGCCTTCTCCGCGTCCAAGGAAAGAAGCACAGAAGGCGTCCGATCTCGCTCCACCAGGCCCAACAAGTCCACAAAACGCCTTGTGCTATCAGATGAGAGCCTCCCCTTTACAAATCCCACCTGATCCTGATGTATCAAATCAGGCAAAATGCCGGCTAGGCGTTCCGCAATTATTTTAGCAAACAATTTTAAGTCTGTATTCAGCAATGATATAGGTCTGAAGTTACCCGGTTTGTCCGGAGTTTTCCCCGGTTTAGGTAAAACAACTACTGTAGCTTTTAACATTTCCACAGGGAAATTACCACCTCGCTGTACATCAATAAACAGATTCAATAAATGGGGTAGGAGAAGAGAACCACATTTTTTGTAGTAGTCTACCGTGAGACCATCGGGGCCAGGAGCCTTATGAGGTTTCAAGGACTTTATAGCCTGGAGGATTTCAGTTTCAGATATACTAGCAGAGAGCATGTCCAACTGATGAGAGTGACTGAAGGCAAAGTCATGTCCTGTAGAAAGGAAGAAATCATGGACACAGAAGGCTGTGGGGTATCTAAATTATCCTTGAGATGATCTAGATCTGCATAGTAATCTGCCAGTACATTTGCTACGCCTTGAGGATCAAATACCTTTTCATTCTTACTATTATAAAGGAAAGGAATCCTAGATTGAGCCGATCTCTGAGATGTGAAGCTAATAAGGCGCTGGTTTTATTGTTATATCCATAATAACGTGCCTTCACCTTTCTCAGGGACTGCTCATATCTATAAAGGTCAAGTTGGTTGAGTTGATTCTGTAAATTCTTGAGCAGCCCTGTGTGGACAGTAAGACAGCTTGTTGGAAGCACTTCATTGAGTGATGTTGGATGACAACTGAAGTCTCAATTCATTGTTCTGTCTTTTATCTCCAGCTGCAATACTGATAAATTCACCTCGCATATAAGCTTTGTGTGTGCACCAAAGCGTAGCCGAGGACACGTCGGCAGTATCATTGAGCAAAAAAAATTCTTGCAATAAATCAGCGGATTTGTTAGCAAATTGAGGGGCAGATAGAAAATAATTGTTAAGTCGCCATTGGTTCGCAGGAGGAGTACTATATCTTTCTGCAATGGATAAATAAATGGGCGCATGATCGGACCAATCGATATTACCTATTTTTGTAGATATTATTGTACGAAACAAAAAAGCATCCGCAAAAAACATATCTATCCGTGAATATGTCTTATGTGGATGAGAGAAAAAGGTGTCATCTCTCTCTGAGGGACGCTGGAGCCGCCACACATCTAATAGCATTTCTTTTTGAGTAATATTGTACAAGTCGGACGGTTTATCTGACCCTGAAGGAGCTGAGGAGTCTAGTGCGGGCCACGTTGTTTTATTAAAGTCTCCCATAAGTAACACCGAACCCGACCGATGATTATTGAGAAGTTTAAACAGTGATTGAAAAAACGTAACTGTTTTTGGTTGGGCGCATAAATTTCGACCAGAGTGTAGGTAATATTATTAATGTCACATATCAATATCACAAAACGCCCATATGGATCTATATGGGACTCCCTAAGTATAAAAGCCACAGAGTTTCTAATCGCAATTGTGACTCCCCTTTTTTGTGATAAGCCGGGGAGGCATATATAGTCACAAATTGCTTATGGTGCAACCTACTTACATCTACCGGATTTAACTGGGTTTCCTGCAAACAGACGATATCCGCATGGGACTGTTTTGCCTCTTTCCATACCATAGAACGTTTAAACGGACTATTAAGTCCTTTAGGCTATGTTCACACGGGGTATTTTGCAGGAGGAATATCTGCCTCAAAATTCTGTTTGGAAGTTTGAGGCAGATATTCCTCTCCATGCACGCCGATTTTCGCGGCGATTTTCATGCCGTTTTTCGCCCGCGGCCATTGAGCGCCGCGGGCATAAAACAGCGCAAAATACGCTTTCTCTGCCTCCCATTGAAGTCAATGGGAGGTCAGAGGCGGAAGCGCCCGAAGATAGGGCATGTTGCTTTTTCCCGCGAGGCAGTTTTACTGCTCGCGGGAAAAAGACGCCGACGCCTCCCATTGAAATCAATGGGAGGCGTTTTCGGGCCGTTTTTGCTGAGTTTTGCGACGCGGTTTCCGCGTCAAAAAACTCAGCAAAATACTCAGTGTGAACATAGCCTTAGTGTTAAGCGAAACGACCTGTAGCACCATTTTAAGACATGAAATGCATCTGCTAAAAGACAATTACCTGAGACCCACTGACTTACTACATGTCTGAGATAGAGATTTCCAGAGCAGCTTTGACCTGCCCTGTATAGACCGGAGTTAACAAAAACAGACATACAACAATGAAACAGTATCCTGAGAGGGAGGACATCAAACCCTAAGGTGAGACGTAGAGGGGGGAAGGTGAAACACATCAATTGCAGAGTATCACCCGTGAACCATACCATGGCATTCAAGAAAATACAGCAAGGATATACAACAGACAGTTATGTCATAGCCCTTTCTGAAGTACAGAGAATATTCTGCAATAACCTTTAGGCCCTGTTCACACTGAGGTTTTTTTTACGAGTTTTTTTTTTGGTTTTTTTTCCCCTTTTTTTTTTTTTTCCTTTTCCTTTTCCTTTTTTGACGCGGAAACCGTGCCGCAAAACCGCCCGGAAATGCCTCCCATTTATTTCAATGGGAGTTGGACGAGTTTTCTTTACTGCGAGTAAAAAAACAAACAACGCGTCACGGTAAAAAGAAGCGTCATGACCCATCTTGAGGCGGTTTCCGCCTCCAAAACACCATTTCAATCAGTCAGAAAGAGGGAAAAAAAAAACGCCTCGGAGTGTTTTGACGAGTTTTTGTCAAACCACTGTGCAAAAAACCGTCTGGAGCAGTTTTTGCAGGAGGAATTTTCCTCCTGCAAAAAACTCAGTGTGAACACAGCCCTAGGAATCATATCAGAATTTATCAAGACATACAAGAGGCAGTCAGTCAGGATCTTTCGTTTCCCATTCCTTCTCCAATCTAGGTAAGGATCTGGATCTTAGCGATTTAGGAAGGGAAGCAATCGGAGATAAATGCCATTCCTGAAGCAGTTGCAGAACTTTGGCTGGATTGTTCACAATCACTTTCCGACCATCTTTAGTGATAATGAGCTTGACAGGAAATCCCCAGCGATATTGAACATTGTGCGATCTTAAAATCTTCGCCACATCTTGGAACTCCCGTCGTTTCGCCAATGTAACCGCTGACAGATCCGTGAACGCGGAGACACCTTGAAACCTGTCTGGAAGAAGAGGTGGTTGTCTGGCAGCTTGCATCATATTCTCTTTAAATGGATAGAAGTGTAAACGAGCGATCACATCCCGTGGAATAGTGGCAGGTCATTCTTTGGGTTTTGGTATACGATGCACTCTATCAATAAGCAAATCTGACACAGAGACATCGGGTACTAGCGCCACAAAAAAAATCAGTAAGAAATTCTTCAAGTTGTTCCGGTTTTATCGCTTCAGATATGCCTCTAAACCGCACGTTATTGCGGCGGGACCGATCTTCCAAATCCGCCACCTTTAAACGTAAGGACCCCACTCCCTCTTCTAAAGAATTGTTGATATCTACCAGCTCATTATGCGCTGCTGAGAAGTCAGCCATTTTATCCTCCATATGAGAGGTACGTTCTCCCAGAGCAGCAAATTCCATTTGGATATTTTGAAAAGCAGCTTGAATGTCAGACTGGAGAGAGGTTCTCAAACTATCCAGTAAGATTTATGAAGTATCTTCCGATACAGGCGAAGCCGTAGACTGTGATGCGTGCATAGCAGGGGAGAGACAAGTCTCTGTACTTTGCATATGTGGCATAGGAGACAGAGTATGAGGAACAACATGAGTACTCACTCGGCCCCTGGTTGTATCAATTTGCATGTGAGGAGTGGATCCATGAGAGGACCGGGTGTGGTCTCTCCCACTAGCTGAAGATTGCAGCAAGGAAGCAGGAGAAGAAGGTCCCTCTTTAGCTGTTCTCACAGCCTGGAAGCCGCCGGCGCCACTTTGGGACCTCGTGGAGGGAAAGAACTCTGTAAGTCTAGAAGAGTTTGCTTTCTTTTTAGCTTTCCCCATGTTGCAGGGCAGAAAGCAGGACTTAAGTGCCGCTCTCAGTACACTTGCTGGGTCTTTTCTCAGCCGTTTAGAGCCGCTTAGGGCCGTTTGTAATGCCTGGTGTTCAGGAGCTGAGGCACACACGTCTCACTCCATGCTCATCCGGCCACGCCCCCCAGCCCCGCAAGATGTCATTTTTTATTAAAATTTCTTATTTTCACAGGGAACAAAATACCCCATTTTGTTGCCCAATTTGTCCTTAGTGTGGCAATACTGCATTTGTGGTGATAAACTGCCGTTTGGGCCCATGGGAGGGCTCAGAATGAAAGGAGCGCTATGTGTTTGTTGGAGTCCAGATCTTGCTGGATTGGTTTTTGGGTGCCATGTCGCATTTGCAGAGCTCCAGAGGTATCAAAGCAATGGAAACCCACCAGAAGTGACCCCATTTTGGAAACTACACCCCTCAAGGAATTCATTTATGGGTGTTGTGACCATTTTGACCTCATAGTTTTTCACAGAACTTATTTGAATTGGGGTGGGAATTAAAACAAAATTAATTTTTTCCAATAATATGTCGTTTTGGCTGAAAATGTCTTATATTCACAATAAATAAAATACCCCATTTTGTTGCGCAATTTGTCCTGAGTGCAGCAATACCCCATTTGTGGTGATAAACTGCCATTTGGGCCCATGGGAGGGCTCAGAAGGAAAGGACCACCATTTGGCCTACTGGGGATTTTCTGGTGTGAAGTCATGTATGCAGAAGCCCCTGAGGTACCAGTACAGCTGAAACCCGCAAGAAGTGACCCCATTTTAAAAACTAAAACCCTTAAGGCATTTATCTAGAGGTGTAGTGAGCATTTTGACCGGAGACATACAACCCATAAACTGTAATGTGGGTTCTCCCGGGTATGGCAATACCCTATATGTGGCTGTTATCAGCTGCCTGGGCACGCAGAAGGGAAAGATGAGGGGGATAAGCTGTGCGGAGTGCATCAGGGTAAATAATAAACCAAGGGATGGTATGATAAATGTTAAAACACTCTTTCATACAGAGCTCTGGTTTTTCGGGACACGCCTAACATTGATATATTGTGTCCTCCCTTATCCCCCTCTTATAGCAGACTTTGCACCTCTTTTGACTTTTTCCCTTCTTGCCAGTTTGGGGAACTTATCCTGGAAAGTGTTGCCCTGGTACGATGCGTGTGGCCTCGCTTCCATAAGTACTGGGTGCCCCCCCCCCCCTTCCTGGTCCCTAAAGATTAGGTTCTTGATAACCACCTCTTGAAATTCCAGGAAAGTTCCCCTCTGGCCTGTACAACGACGTAGCACGTACACATTGTACAATGCCATCTGTATGATGTGCCCGGCCAGCTTCTTATACCACACCGCATGGCGCTGTAGGGCTTCAGGACTTGATCTGACAAGTCCACCCCTCCCATGTACCTATTGTAGCCCAGGATGCAGTCTGGTTTGGGGGTCTCTGTACTGGTACCTCGTACAGGTACATGGGTATTGGTGTGGCATCTCTCTTGTCCTTGTACGTGACACACAATATGTTGCTGCTGGATTGTGCCCTGCGCTCACCCCTTCTTGTTTGCCCTGCAGAGTCTTAGGGAGGCCTCTCAGGTTTATTCTAGCAGTGCCGTATGCCACAGGACTGGAAGCGAGGCAGTTGAAGAGTGGGACGCTGGTATAAAAATTATCCAGGTAGAGGTGACAACCCTGGTCCAGCAGTGGGTGAACCAAATCCCACACAATTTTTGCATTAACTCCCAGTAAGGGGGGGGGGCATTATGGGGGCTGAATACTGGTGTCCTTCCCTTTATATATCCTAAATTTGTAGGTATACCCTGATGCACTCTCGCAGCTTATACATCTTCATGCCATACCTTGCCATCCTACCCGGCAGGTACTGGCGGAATTGAAGCCTCCCTTTAAAATCTACCAAGGACTCATCAATAGAAATACACTTCTCGGGGGTGAATGCTGGGAAAACCGGGCACTGAAACGGTCTAATAGGGGTCTTTATACAAACTGTCAAAACTCGGGGTGGGCACGGCTCATTATCAGTATAATGTAAGAAGCAAAGTATTGCCTCATTTATTTATTTTTTTAGGTCCCAGTTCAGTTCTGAAGTTTCTTTGAGGGGCCCATATATTAGAAACCCCTATCAAACACCCCATTTCAGAAACTAGACCCCTCAAAGTATTCACAACAGCATTTAGAAAGTTTATGAACCCTTGAGGTGTTTCACAGGAATTTAGAGCAAAGTAGAGGTGAAATTAACTTTTTTTTTTTGTCAGAAAATCCTCTTTATACCATTTTTTTTATAACACAAAAGGTTTTACAAGGACTACAAGGACCCATTATCCACCTTACCTGCCCAGGACCTTATACCATCCTTAATTAAAATAAAAACACCTTCTTTGTGGAAATGTGGAAGTGGCCACAGCTTTATTATTATTTAACAACCATCGGCATGAAGACATATATTTTTCCTTTTCTCCTTCTCCTGAAATGCCGATGCTCCCTGTACTCCATCAGGCATGTAGGGTACTAACTCCGTCTTCTTCGCCATACTCTCCGCCAGCTGTGACATCTACAAAAGAAACAGAAAAACGCCAGAACAAGAATATAACCGTAGAACAATGACAAACTAAAACTAAAAGCAAAACCACTAGGGGAGGGAGGGAGGGCGGGTGTTGAAGGTAAGAGGGCGTTTAGCCCCAAACCCCCAGCCTTATATCTCCTTAACCACGCCCCTCTTACCCCTTGTTCACCAATCCTGGTCCTGGGTATTATTTAAACGTTCCATTCTTTTTTTAACCCTTCGCAGTCCCTAACACTCTCCCTAGGCGCTTCAGTGTCTACAAAGAAACGCAACTCAATACTTATTGCCCAGATTCTGCAGGTTTGAGAAATATCCCACATGTGGCCCTAGTGCGGTAATGGACTGAAGCGCCGGCCTCCGAAGCAAAGGAGCATCTAGTGGATTTTGAGGCCTCTTTTTTATTAGGCACCATGTCCGGTTTGAAGAGGTCTTGTGGTGCCAAAACAGTGGAAAACCCCAAAAATTGACCCCATTTTGGAAACTAGACCCCTTGAGGAATCCATCTTAGTTTTCTTGGGGTGCATGTGACTTTTTGATCAGTTTTTATTCTATTTTTAAGTGGTGTGGTGACTAAAAAACAGCAAATCTACTATTGTTTTTTTATTCTTTTTTTTTTACAGCGTTCACCGTGCTCTATAAATGACATATTCACTTTATTCTGCGGGGCGATACGATTACGGCGATACCAGATGTTTATAGTTTCTGCAGCGTTCACCGTGCGCTATAAATGACATATTCACTTTATTCTGCGGGGCGATACGATTACGGCGATACCAGATGTTTATAGTTTCTGCAGCGTTCACCGTGCGCTATAAATGACATATTCACTTTATTCTGCGGGGCGATACGATTACGGCGATACCAGATGTTTATAGTTATTACAGCGTTCACCGTGCGCTATAAATGACATATTCACTTTATTCTGCGGGGCGATACGATTACGGCGATACCAGATGTTTATAGTTTCTGCTGCGTTCACAGTGCGCTATAAATGACATATTCACTTTATTCTGCGGGGCGATACGATTACGGCGATACCAGATGTTTATAGTTTCTGCAGCGTTCACCGTGCGCTATAAATGACATATTCACTTTATTCTGCGGGGCGATACGATTACGGCGATACCAGATGTTTATAGTTTCTGCAGCGTTCACCGTGCGCTATAAATGAGATATTCACTTTATTCTGCGGGGCGATACGATTACGGCGATACCAGATGTTTATAGTTTCTGCAGCGTTCACCGTGCGCTATAAATGACACATTCACTTTATTCTGCGGGGCGATACGATTACGGCGATACCAGATGTTTATAGTTTCTGCAGCGTTCACCGTGCTCTATAAATGACATATTCACTTTATTCTGCGGGGCGATACGATTACGGCGATACCAGATGTTTATAGTTTTTACAGCGTTCACCGTGCGCTATAAATGACACATTCACTTTATTCTGCGGGGCGATACGATTACGGCGATACCAGATGTTTATAGTTTCTGCAGCGTTCACCGTGCTCTATAAATGACATATTCACTTTATTCTGCGTGGCGATACGATTACGGCGATACCAGATGTTTATAGTTTCTGCAGCGTTCACCGTGCGCTATAAATGACATATTCACTTTATTCTGCGGGGCGATACGATTACGGCGATACCAGATGTTTATAGTTTCTGCAGCGTTCACCGTGCGCTATAAATGACATATTCACTTTATTCTGCGGGGCGATACGATTACGGCGATACCAGATGTTTATAGTTTTTACAGCGTTCACCGTGCGCTATAAATGACACATTCACTTTATTCTGCGGGGCGATACGATTACGGCGATACCAGATGTTTATAGTTTTTACAGCGTTCACCGTGCGCTATAAATGACATATTCACTTTATTCTGCGGGGCGATACGATTACGGCGATACCAGATGTTTATAGTTTCTGCAGCGTTCACCGTGCGCTATAAATGACACATTCACTTTATTCTGCGGGGCGATACGATTACGGCGATACCAGATGTTTATAGTTTTTACAGCGTTCACCGTGCGCTATAAATGACATATTCACTTTATTCTGCGGGGCGATACGATTACGGCGATACCAGATGTTTATAGTTTCTGCAGCGTTCACCGTGCGCTATAAATGACACATTCACTTTATTCTGCGGGGCGATACGATTACGGCGATACCAGATGTTTATAGTTTCTGCAGCGTTCACCGTGCGCTATAAATGACATATTCACTTTATTCTGCGGGGCGATACGATTACGGCGATACCAGATGTTTATAGTTTCTGCAGCGTTCACCGTGCGCTATAAATGACACATTCACTTTATTCTGCGTGGCGATACGATTACGGCGATACCAGATGTTTATAGTTTCTGCAGCGTTCACCGTGCTCTATAAATGACACATTCACTTTATTCTGCGGGGCGATACGATTACGGCGATACCAGATGTTTATAGTTTTTACAGCGTTCACCGTGCGCTATAAATGACATATTCACTTTATTCTGCGGGGCGATACGATTACGGCGATACCAGATGTTTATAGTTTCTGCAGCGTTCACCGTGCGCTATAAATGACATATTCACTTTATTCTGCGGGGCGATACGATTACGGCGATACCAGATGTTTATAGTTTCTGCAGCGTTCACCGTGCGCTATAAATGACATATTCACTTTATTCTGCGGGGCGATACGATTACGGCGATACCAGATGTTTATAGTTTTTACAGCGTTCACCGTGCGCTATAAATGACACATTCACTTTATTCTGCGGGGCGATACGATTACGGCGATACCAGATGTTTATAGTTTCTGCAGCGTTCACCGTGCGCTATAAATGACATATTCACTTTATTCTGCGGGGCGATACGATTACGGCGATACCAGATGTTTATAGTTTCTGCAGCGTTCACCGTGCGCTATAAATGACATACTCACTTTATTCTGCGGGGCGATACGATTACGGCGATACCAGATGTTTATAGTTTCTGCAGCGTTCACCGTGCGCTATAAATGACATATTCACTTTATTCTGCGGGGCGATACGATTACGGCGATACCAGATGTTTATAGTTTCTGCAGCGTTCACCGTGCGCTATAAATGACATATTCACTTTATTCTGCGTGGCGATACGATTACGGCGATACCAGATGTTTATAGTTTCTGCAGCGTTCACCGTGCGCTATAAATGACATATTCACTTTATTCTGCGGGGCGATACGATTACGGCGATACCAGATGTTTATAGTTTCTGCAGCGTTCACCGTGCGCTATAAATGACACATTCACTTTATTCTGCGGGGCGATACGATTACGGCGATACCAGATGTTTATAGTTTCTGCAGCGTTCACCGTGCGCTATAAATGACACATTCACTTTATTCTGCGGGGCGATACGATTACGGCGATACCAGATGTTTATAGTTTCTGCAGCGTTCACCGTGCGCTATAAATGACATATTCACTTTATTCTGCGGGGCGATACGATTACGGCGATACCAGATGTTTATAGTTTCTGCAGCGTTCACCGTGCGCTATAAATGACATATTCACTTTATTCTGCGGGGCGATACGATTACGGCGATACCAGATGTTTATAGTTTCTGCAGCGTTCACCGTGCGCTATAAATGACACATTCACTTTATTCTGCGGGGCGATACGATTACGGCGATACCAGATGTTTATAGTTTCTGCAGTGTTCACCGTGCGCTATAAATGACATATCATTCACTTTTTGTGTTACCTTATTCTAAGAGCCAGAACGTTTTTATTTTCCCATCAATAAAGCCGTGTGAGGACTTATTTTTTGTGTAATGAACTGTATTTTCCATCAGTACCATTTTTCGGTACATGCGACTTTTTGATCTCTTTTTATTCCATTTTTTTGGGAGGTGAAGTGACCAAACAATTGTGATTGTGGTTCGGTTTATTATTATTTTCTTTTACGGCGTTCACTGTGCGGGATAAATAATAATATAATTTTGTAGTTCAGGCCGTTACGGACGCGGCAATACCAATTATGTATAGTTTATTTGTTTGTTTATATATTTTTATTAATAATAAAGGACTGATAAGGGAAAAAGGGGGATTTTTACTTTTATTACTTTTATTTTCTTATTTTTACACATCTTTTTTTTACTTTATTACTTTGTCCCACTAGGGGACTTGAGGGCAGGAGGCCCTGATCGCTATTCTAATATTGTGTATTAGTGTATTAGAGCTGTCAGCTACTCAAGGACAGCAAGCAGGACCCACTAGGCTTCCGTCGATGGCAGAGCAGGACACCATTGTTTGGTGTCCGGTTGCCATAGTCACCATCGCCAGCCGCTATCGCGTAGCAGGCCGGCGATGGCAGCTTAACCCCTAAAAAGCTGTGATCACTATTGAACAGGGCTTTTCAGTTTGCTGGAGTAAGATGCAGCACATTTATTAACAGGCGAACGACTCTTAATAAATGTGTCACATCTTTTAGCTGCAACGCGGCCTGTCATCAGTACTTTCTACGTGCTGCGGCCTGTCATCAGTACTTTCTACGTGCTGCGGCCTGCTGTATATTTAAAGTACATTTTTAAAATGTATTTTATTGTCTGATTGGGGGGGCAAACAGTCTGATTGGGGGGAGGTATGGGTCTGGCACGGACCTTTCCCTTGTTACTCCCCCGCATTATACATATAGATTTCTGCTATCATTTACATCAGTTACTGGGGTAAGTTATAATCAATATATACACTCCAAACAAGGTTGTAATAAGGGTTGGGAACTGTTTGAACCAAAGCTGTCCCCCCATATCATCTAGGCGGCTCCATGATAATCAAATACCACAAAGAGACAAATCAGAGCCTTTAACACCACGTCCTCTCTTTATGTCATTTTAAGTATTTATTGTATTTGTGTAATAAAGATTGAAATAATTTATATATATACTGGTGTTAAAGGCTCTGATTTGTCTCTTTGTGGTAATTGGCGTAAATTATAGTAAAATTGTTGGCCATTTCTGCTAAGCCCTGCTCATATTTTGCCCCCATTTGCACATTTTGTGAATTTTCTACGCTAGTAAACTGTTGTAGAAAGGTTAATATATTCCCCCCAAAGGCTACAGACCGTAATACAATATCTTAATGTAAGGATGTGTACACTTAATTGTGCAGCAACGCTTGTTCTCTCCATTCTATGTCAGTGTGGGAAGTAGATGTCCGGCCTTATGATTTTGTGATATGTGATAGACCCAGAATCCCAATCACCAAACCAAAGAATGCAAAATAAAGACACAAAACATTATAATTGGGTGTTAAATGGTCAAAACTTTTATTATATTATATGACCAAACCCAAAATGGCAAACCTCCGAGTCACGAAGAGTCACCCTCCAGCACGCAGGAAAGGAAAAACCCCCTGTGGGGGAAACCTCTAGGGAAACCATGGCTGGAGGATTGCCCTTCCTCTGGGCTTAGAAGGTGCCAAAATATCATTTGTAGCAGAATTTGTACATTTTCTCAGATTTTCAAGGAAAGACAATACAATGAACGAACGACATAAAACACATAAATCGGCTGATCTGGTTGGCTAGGCGGATGTCTCTCTTCCTGGGCACCCATTAAAATGAATGGGTGATCCACGGATGAGACGGGTCCTCCAGATGCCTCCTTGTTGCACCTGTCTCCGCTCCGGCTAATAGAGAGGGATCTCCTGCTGGAAACCCCCCTCTATTACAGACAACCCGTATGAAGAGGATGGCATCACTGTGATGAAGAAGTGGTCTGGGGTGAAGGGTTTCCCTGCTAGAACCTCCAAATTACATCAGGTCGGTATTGGTGGGGAAGTCAAGCTCAAGGTCCTCAGTCCCATCCAATATGGCGCTGAACGTGGCAGTAAAACCTTCTAATATGGAATCTTCTTTATGTCATAAACATTTGTATTTATGACATCAGCGCCTTCATCATCATTACTGCAGGAGTTTATTACCACTGCACAACTCATACATTGTGACGTCACCCACAGTGGTCTGAAGTGTTAACCCTTTAATGACTGGCAGTGTGCTTACCACAGAGGCCATAAAGCTGAATAGAACATATCAGCGGCCATAAAGGAAAAGGGATAATGCAGGGAGCATCTCTGCACAAGAACAATCCATGACAAAGGGTTGTCCAGGATGAGATAACTTGTCTGCTTTCTCCAAACACCAGCACCACACCTGTCCATAGGTTGTGTGTGGTATTACAGCTCATTACCATTCACTTCAATGGAGAAAACCTGCAATACCAGATACAACCTGTGGATAGGTGTGGTGCTGTTTTTGGAAGAAAGCAGCCATATTTTTCTAATCCTGCACAGCCCCTGTTAGAAATAGTTCAATAAAAGGGGGGAGAAAATAAATTTAAAAAAGGTAAAAAGAGGAACTCTGAGGTAAAAGAAATCAAACTAGACTGAAAGGAGTCTGCTGGAGGTGCCAGATGGAAAGACAGATTTCTGCCATGGGGACCAGATTAGTTGAAATGTATCTTGAAGGGGGGCTTCAGTGAGTGGGTTTTAACCCCTTCCCGCCCTATGAAGTGCTGTTGCATTGAAAAACTATGCAGTTCATCTTCGAATGCAGCGTCACAAAAACAAATTATTTAGTAAAAAATAAAACTATATAAATTTGGTATCGCCATAATCGTAACGACCCGCAGAATCAAGTTATCATGCAATTCATGCCGCCCGATGAACACTGTAAAATCAAAACAGAAATGGCGGAATTACAGGGTTTTTTTTCAATTCACCCCACAAAATGAAGGTTTTTTTACATTTTTTTTAATACATTATATGGTACATCAGACCGCAGGGTAAATTCCACATAAACAGCGCCATTCATCGGTTAACTATTTAAATGATACCAGTTCAAGTGACTTTTATCGAAAAACACCATAAGAATTTTTTTCACAATTAACCTTCTAATTGGGCCTAGCATGTGTGATACTGTCTGCTAAGCCGTTGTATCTAAGCATATTATATGTGATACTGTCTGCTGAGCCGCTGTCTCCTATCAAGTAGCAGAGCTATCAGGTGTCATAGTGTAATGAAACGGGGTAGGGAGACGGACAGGTGAGCCCTAATGTACCCGAAACTCAGTCCCTGCCTACTTGCACGGCCCGTACTAAGTGACGGCGTACAACTGGGCGACGGTCCCTACGCTCAATAAGTGCAAGACAGACAACACAAGACAAGGGCACACAGAAGAAAAAGGGGGAGATAGGGGCAGTTGCCCATGGAAACACCGTGAGCAACAGGCAGTGGTGAACAAGACGAGACAAACCAGGAGAGTACGAAGTAGCAAATCAGAGCAGGAGAATAGTCAGTCAAGCCAGGATTAATAAGCAACAGTAATCAATAAGGTAATTAGCAAGAATCGCAGAGCCAGGTAACAAGACAATCACAGGCAAGGAGCATGCTGCAAGTGAGGGTAAAAATAGACCAAGGGCGGGAGCTAGAACCGTCAGGCCAGGCTGTTATAGGTTCTCCCTCTCCTCAGCCTGCCAGTCTGAGTGGTAACAGATCGCGTCACTCTAGCAGACCTTGGAGCTGATGAAGGCTGATTAACCCCGGGCGTCGACATAGAACCTGTGTCTGGCAAACCCTTTACAGTACACCCCCTTTTATGAGGGGCAACTGGACCCTTCCTAGGTGGGCCTGGCTTGTTGGGGAAACGAAGATGGAACTTGCTGAGCAATATATCGGCGAGAACATCCCGGGCGGGTACCCAAGTCCTCTCCTCAGGCCCGTATCCTCTCCAATGGACCAGGTACTGGAGAGAGCCTTGGACCATCCTGCTGTCGACAATCTTGGCTACCTCAAATTCTACCCCATCCGGAGTGTGAACAGGGACCGGAGGTTTCCTCGATGTAGCCAATAATGGGGAGCAGCTTTTCAAAAGGGAGGCATGGAACACGTGTATCTGAAAAGACGGGGGTAACTCCAGCCGGAAGGAGACAGGGTTGAGGACCCCAATGATTTTGTACGGCCCTATATACCGGGGAGCAGACTTCTTGGACGGAACTTTAAGGCGCACATTTTTAGAAGACAACCACGCCAGATCCCCGACCACAAACAGAGGGTTAGTTGAACGTCTTTTATCTGCCTGAGTCTTTTGGATGCTCTGGGACGCCTCAAGGTTCTTCTGAACATGGGCCCAGACTGTGCACAGTTCCCGATGAACGACATCTACCTTGGGATTGTTGGAAACACCAGGTGAAATGGAGGACAACCGTAGATTAAACCCAAAATTACAGAAGAAGGGGGAAACCCCCGAAGAGTTACTGACCAGGTTATTAAGGGAAAACTCGGTGAGGGGAATGAAGGAGACCCAATCATATTGACAGTCTGAGATAAAAACACCTTAAGTATTGTTCTAGAGACTGATTAGTCACTCAGTTTGGCCATTAGTTTCAGGATGGAAGGCCGAGGAAAAGGACAGATCAATCTCCAGCTTCTTACAGAAAGCTCTCCAATACAATGAAACAAATTGTACCCCTCTGTCAGAAACAATATTGACCGGAACCCCATGGAGACGCAGGATGTGTTTGACAAACAAGGTAGCTAACGTCTTGGCATTGGGTAGTTTCTTGAGGGGTACAAAGTGGCACATCTTACTGAAGCGTTCTACTACAACCCACACCACCGACTTGCCTTGGGACGGAGGCAGATCGATGATAAAATCCATGGAGGTATGGGCAATGCCGCCATCAGGGGGGTATTAGGGGTACTACTGTAGGGGGCCCGGCCAAACGTAATTGAAAGGGGGGCCCGGCAACTGCCGCGACTTGCCTTTGGTAGAAAAAAACAGTTCTTTTCACCAAAACAATGTCGTGAGCTGCGGGCCCCCCTCTCGTCAAACACCGCCGTGAAACACCGCCCGCTTGCACTCGCGCGCTCGACCGCACAAGCACGTGCGCACGAAAGAACGCAGGCGCGCGCCCCCGCGCGAACGACCCGCTCGTGCCCGCCGGCAAGAGGGAAGCGGTGCGCCCGCACCACAAGAACATCGCCGAACTACTGGACAGCCACACAGGGAGAACGGCGCACAGACTAGTTACCTGCTGGCCCGCCTCCTCCTCCACTTCCTCCGCCGCCTTCGCCTCCTCCACCGCCTCCTCCTCTACCTCCTCCTCCAGAGCGTAGCTGCGTAAGGAGAGGGGGAGGAGTCCAGTTGTTGCGCGGCGGCAGGAGTTCTGCGATCCCCGCCATTTTCTCGAGCCTGGAGGTGAAGGACTGGACATCTGCTTCGAAGACATCGCCTGACGAGGACTGGAGTGGGAGCCAGCAGCTCTTCTGGCAGTGAGTAAAGTGTCTCAAAGTGCTGATCATGTATGGCCCTGTTCACACAGAGTATTTTGCAGGCCGAAAAAATCTGCCTCAAAATTCCTTAAAGAATTTTGAGGCAGATTTTGACCTGCCCACACTATCTTGCCACGTTTTTTTGCTGCAGACAAAAAACACAGGAACAGCATGAACACTGCGGATTTTATGCAACACCTTTTATTGTGGAAAATCCGCATCGTATTACAGTCGCAGCCGAGTGGATGAGATATAGGTGACACGATCCTCTATTCTTAGCGCAGCCCGGCCTCCTGTCATGACGTTTCATCCCATGTGACAGCTGCAGCGGTCACATGGTCTACAGCGTCATCCAAGGAGGCGGGGCTACGTTCAGAAGAGAGAGATGCGTCACCTAAACTATGGCCGGGGTAAGTCTAAACTTTTTTATAAATTTAAAAAAGTGCCTCTTTTTTTTCTCATTTGTGATTTTTGAGGCAGAACCGCAGCATTTCCGCAACAGAGGAGCAGCGATTCCACAGAATAAATGGACATGCTGCAGCTTAAAAAGCCACACTGCAGGTCAATTTTTTTTGCAGCGTGTGGATGAGATTTGTTCACATCTCATCCTCTCTGCTGCGACTGTAATACGCTGCGGATTTTCCACAATAAAATGTGTTGCATAAAATCTGCAGTGTTCATGCCTAGTGTGTTCCTACCCTAAGGCCGGATTTACACGAGCGTGTGCTTTTTGCACGCGCAAAAAAGTGGCGTTTTGCGCATGCAAAAGGACCATAACAGCTCCGCGTGGCAGCAGCGTATGATGCGCGGCTGCGTGATTTTCGCGCAGCCGCCATCATTATGACACTCTGTTTGTATGTTTGTAGCACGTGGTGCTTTTCTGTTTTCATTCATAGTTTATACTGCTGCGGAAGTGCTGGGCGTGATTTTCACGCACCCATTGAGTTCAATGTGTGCGTGATGCGCGAACAATGCACAAATATAGGACATGTTGTGAGTTTTACGCAGCGGACACACGGACACACGCTGCGTGAAAATCACTGACAGTCTGCATGGCCCCATAGAGTGACATAGGTCCGTGCAAGACGCGTGAAAATCACGCGCGTTGCACGGATGTATTACATGTTCGTCTGAATAAGCCCTAACAATAAGGCCCAGTTCACAGAGTTTTTGGGCCTTGATATTGACTCGGACACTGCGTCAGAATCAGCACCAAACAACTTCCAAAACCGCCTCCCATTGATTTAATCTGAATTTAATGGAGAAAAGAAAAAGCAGCACATCTTTTCTTGCCGCTGTTCCGCCCCTGACCTCCCATCAAAATCAATGGGAGGCAGAAAATTCATTTTTCGGTGCGTTTTTTTGTCTGCTGTCCTCAATTGCCGCAAGTGCCGCAGGCAAACGTGGCAAGATAGTGTGGGCAGGTCAAAATCTGCCTCAAAATTCGGTGCGCGGTTCCAGGCGGTCGCAGGTGCATGCGGTTGCGGGTGCGTGCGGTCGCGGGTGCGCGCTCGCACACGCTCGCGAGTGCGCACGCGCGGGAGTTTGCGGGTGCGCGCGATCGGTCGCGCGGGCAGGCGGTGTTTGACGGCCCCCATAACGAGTGGGGGGGCCGCAGCTCGCGACATTCTTTTGGTGAAAAAAACGGGCCCCATTGCAGGGGCCTGTGTTTTTTCTACCAAAGGCAAGTTGCGGCAGTTGCCGGTCCCCCCTTTCAATTAGGTTTGGCCGGGCCCCTCACATCAGTACCCTTAATACCCCCCCTGATGGCGGCCCTTGGTAGCATGATATAGTGCTGGACGGAGTACCGTTAACAGGCGGTGCCACGGTAGGGGGGCCCAGAAAATGTAGCTGTATGCGGCCCTGAAATTCCTGATGGCGGCTCTGGATATGGGTCCAAGGTCTCTGGGGAATGGGCAAAGAACATAGTAAGCCCACAGGTCGGGACCTGGGAGTCTTGGACCTAGCACTAATTTCACAAGCGGTGACGTAGGCCTTAATGTCTTTAAGCAACCCAGGCCACCAATAGGTTCTAGAAATGAGGTCATTGGTACCCAGGATGCCTGGATGGCCAGATAGTGCGGAGTCATGATTCTCCCTGAGCAACCTTAGCCGGAATTGCAGGTGAACAAATAGCTTGTTCTCAGGAAGGTTCTCGGGAGCAGAACCTTAATCAGTCGCAAATTTCGGAGAATAAGTCTGTATCCACAGAGGATATGATTATACCTGGGGGCAAAATACAAACGGGATCCTCCTCAGGAGGAGGGCTGGCCATGAAGCTATGCGACAGAGCATCAGCTTTAATATTTTTTGACCCAGCCCTATAGGTAACCACAAAGTTTAATCTCGTAAAAAACAACGCCCATCGAGCTTGTCTCGGGTTTAGCCTCCGGGCAGATTCTAGGAAAACCAGATTCTTGTGGTCAGTAAGGACTGTTACCTGGTGCTTAGCCCCCTCCAGGAAGTGGTGTCACTCTTCAAATGCCCATTTAATGGCTAAGAGTTCGCGGTTGCCAACGTCATATTTTTTCTCAGTGAAGGAGAACTTCCTGGAGAAGTAGGCACAGGGACGGAGATGGGTGAGAGACCTAGTACCCTGGGACAAGACAGCACCCACTGCCACCTCGGAGGCGTCAACCTCCATGATAAATGGCTCCATTTGGTTAGGCTGAATCAGCACTGGGACAGAGACAAAGCACCTCTTAAGGACCTCAAAAGGCTGGACCGCCTCCGGAGGCCAGTGGAGGAGATCAGCACCTTTACGAGTGAGGTTCGTAAGAGGCATAGCGATGACCGAGAAGTAAGCAATAATCTTCTGTAATAATTAGCAAACCCCAGGAAACACTTTAATGCCTTCAGGAAGGCAGGGCGATCCATTCTGCCACGGCCTGAACCTTGGCAGGGTCCATGCGGAATTCATTAGGAGTGAGGATTTGACCCAAAAATGGTATCTCCTGCACCCCAAACACACATTTTTCGGTTTTTGCAAAGAGTTTGCTTTTCCAAAGGGCCTGGAGCACCTTCCTGACATGCTCAATGTGGGAGGATTAGTCCTTGGAAAACACAAGTATATCATCAGGGTACAATACAAGAAATACCCCAGATAGTCTCTTAAAATCTAATTTATGAAATTCTGGAAGGCCGCGGGAGCATTACACAACCCAAAGGGCATAACGAGATATTTGAAATGACCTTTGGGTGTATTAAACGCAGTCTTCCATTCATCCCCCTCTCTTATCCGGATAAGGTTATAAGCCCCCCGAAGATCGAACTTAGAGAACCAATGGGCCCCCTGAACCTGATTGAAGAGATCAGGAATCAAAGGAAGGGGATATTGGTTCCTTACAGGGATCTTATTTAAATTTCGGTAATCGATGCGCGGCCTAAGACCACCATCCTTCTTCCCCACGAAGAAGAAGCCAGCACCTACCAGAGAAGTAGAGGGGCGAATGTAACCCTTGGCCAGGCATTCCTGGATATATTCTCTCATGGCTTCACGTTCAGGCCAAGAGAGATTAAATATCCTACCCTTAGGGAGCTTAGCTCCTGGTACCAAATCGATTGCACAATCGTACTCTCTATGCGGAGGTAACTCTTCGTAGGCCCTTTTAGAAAAGACATCAGCGAAGTCCTGACTAAACTCAGGTAGAGTGTTCACCTCCTCAACGAGAGAATCCAAATTAATAGAAAAACATGACGTCATGCATTCATTACCCCATTTAGTAAGATCACCAGTATTCCAGTTAAAAGTGGGATTATGCGTCTGCAACCAAGGAAGGCCTAAAATCAAATCGGACGATAACCCCTGCATCACTAACACAAAACACTGCTCCAAATGAATGGAGCCAACAATGAGTTCAAAAACAGGGGTATGCTGCATAAAATAACCATTAGCAAGCGGAGTGGAATCAATACCCACTACCTGGACAGGTTTAGGCAAATCAATTAATGGCATAGCTAGAGACATAGCAAATTCCACAGACATAAAATTAGTAGCAGACTCTGAATCCACAAAGGCACTGCCGGTGGCAGACCTTCCATCAAAAGAGACCTGAAAGGGAAGCAAGATTTTATTAGGCTTCATGTTTGCGGGAAATACCTGTGCGCCCAAGCGACCTCCTCACTTAGGCGCGGAAGTTTTCCGGCTGCTTATTCTTGCGCCTGGGACAGGAGTTCAATAGATACTTGTCATCCCCACAGTAGAAGCAGAGACCATTTTTTCTGCGGAAATCTCTACGTTGTTGGGGAGACACGGAGGCCCCGAGTTGCATCTGTTCATCCGAGTTCTCCGTGGAAGAACGAAGCAATGGAACCCCTGGAGCCATCATAGGGGAGCCAGAGGTGAAGGCACCAGAACGTTCAAGTCGTCGTTCCCTGAGACGTCAGTCAAGACGTACCGCTAAAGGCATAGCCTGATTTAGAGTCTGAAGTGGGATAGCAAACTAACAGGTCTTTCAGGGCGTTCGACAGACCCAATCTAAACTAGCACCTCAAGGCAGGGTCATTCCACCGAGAAGCTGCACACCACTTACTAAAGTCAGAACAGTACTCCTCAACGGGTCTCTTACCCTGACGTAAGGTCACCAGCTGACTCTCGGCAAAGGCAGTCTTGTCAGTCTCATCATAGATGAGCCCGAGAGCAGAAAAAAAAAGGTCAACAGAAGAAAGTTCAGGGGCGTCAAGAGCCAAGGAGAAGGCCCATTCCTGGGGGCCGTCCTGGAGCCGGGACCTAATTATACCCACTCGCTGGCTCTCAGAACCTGAAGAGTCTGGTCTTAATTGGAAATAGAGTCTACAACTCTCCCGAAAAGAGAAAAAAGTCTTCCGGTCCCCCGAGAACTGGTAAGGCAACTTGAGGTGGGGTTCAAGAGGTGAAGGGCACTACCTGGGTAGCATCATGCTGGTTGAACCTCTGAGCCAGGTCTTGGACCTGTAGGGAGAGACCCTGCATTTGCTTAGCCAGGGCCTCAAGGGGGTCCATAGTAGAGTAAGGGACCAGGGTAAGAAAAGGTATAGGGCCTGAAATTATGTAATGAAACGGGGTAGGGAGACGGACAGGTGAGCCCTAATCTACCTGCAACTCAGTCCCTGCCTACTTGCACGGCCCATCCTAAGTGACGGCGTACAACTGGGTGACGGTCCCTACACTCAATAAGTGCAAGACAGACAACACAAGACAAGGGCACACAGAAGAAAAAGGGGGAGGTAGGGGCAGTTGCTCATGGAAACACCGTGAGCAACAGACAGTGGTGAACGAGCCGAGACAAACCAGGAGAGTACGAAGTAGCAAATCAGAGCAGGAGAATAGTCAGTCAAGCCAGGGTTAATAAGTAACAGCGGTCAATAAGGTAAATAGCAAGAATCGCAGAGCCAGGAAACCAGACAATCACAGGCAAGGAACATGCTGCAAGTGAGGGTAAACATAGACAAAGGGTGGGAGCTAGAACCGTCAGGTCAGGCTGTGATAGGTTCTCCCTCTCCTCAGCCTGCCAGCCTGAGTGGTAACAGATCGCGTCACTCTAGCAGACCTTGGAGCTGATGAAGGCTGATTAACCCCGGGCGTCGACACAGAACCTGTGTCTGGCAAATCCTTTACACATAGTCTTAGGCTGGATTCACACAAGCACATTACATCCGTAATGGACGGAACGTATTTCGGCCGCAAGTCCCGGACCGAACACACTGCAGGGAGTCGGGCTCCTAGCATCATAGTTATGTACGACGCTAGGAGTCCCTGGCTCTCCCTGGAACTACTGTCCCGTACTGAAAACATGATTACAGTACGGGACAGTTGTCCTGCAGCGAGGCAGGGACTCCTAGCATCGTACATAACTATGATGCTAGGAGCCCGGCTCCCTGCACTGTGTTCGGTCCGGGACTTGCGGTCAAAATACGTTCCGTCCATTACGGATGTATCATGGTCGTGAGAACCCAGCCTTAGGGTTCACACGCAAAGTAAAAAATGCCTGAAAATTACAGAGAACACAGTCTTTGATTTACAGACGTTTTTGAAGTTGAAGACGTTTTTTGAGGTGTTTAGTTCTAGATGTTTTTGGAGCTGTTTTTCCATTGACACAATGAAAAACATCTCCAAAAACGGCTCAAGAAGTGACATGCTCCTTCTTTTTACGTGCCGTTTTAAAATACAATAGACAGATGTTTGTAGGCAATCGGCTACCGATTTTTCAGTCGTATTTGAAGGCGTTTACGCCCCGAAATACGCCTGAAAACATAGCGTGTGAATATACCCTTAAAGATACACTGTCTCAGATATACAGGGTGGGCCATTTATATGGATACACCTAAATAAAATGGGAATGGTTGGTGACATTAACTTCCTGTTTGTGGCACATTAGTATATGGGAGGGGGGAAACTTTTCAAGCTGGGTGTTGACCATGGTGGCCATTTTGAAGTCGGCCATTTTGTATCCAACTTTAGTTTTTTCAATGGGAAGAGGGTCATGTGACACATCAAACTTATCGAGAATTTCCCAAGAAAAACAATGATGTGCTTGGTTTTAACGTTACTTTATTCTTTCATGAGTTATTTACAAGTTTCTGACCACTTATAAAATGTGTTCAAAGTGCTGCCCATTGTGTTGGATTGTCAATGCAACCCTCTTCTCCCACTCTTCAAACACTGATAGCAACACCTCTAATGTTACAGACAGTAATACAATATTTTAATGCAAGGATGTGTCTGACTGAGGTACCTTGGACCCACCAAAGGAAATCATTCTTGGGGGTCTACACTTCAACTATATAGAAATAATGTGAACACTCTTAATTGTGTACTAAGAACGTGTCGTGTGTAGTAAAACAAAGACCAATATTCCCACCATATAGTGACAGATATCAGTCCTACACAGGCATTCTGCACACCATATACACTACCGTTCAAAAGTTTAGGGTCACTTAGAAATGTCCTTATTTTTTAAAGAAAAGCACAGTTTTTTTCAATGAAGATAACATTAAATTAATCAGAAATCCACTCTATACATTGTTAATGTGGTAAATGACTATTCTAGCTGCAAACGTCTGGTTATTAATGCAATATCTACATAGGTGTATAGAGGCCCATTTCCAGCAACCATCACTCCAGTGTTCTAATGGTACATTGTGTTTGCTAACTGTGTTAGGGCGGATTTACACGAGCGTGTGCGTTTTGTGCACGCAAAAAACGCGGAGTTTTGCATGCGCAAAAGGCACTTAACAGCTCCGTGTGTCATGTACATATGGTGCGGGGCTGCGTGCTTTTCACGCATCCGCCATCATTATGACACTCCGTTTGGATGTTTGTAAACAGAAAAGCATGTGGTGCTTTTCTGTTTACATTCATTCTTTTACTGCGGTTGCGCGAATCGCGCGCGTCCCACGGAAGTGCTTCCGTGCAGCGAGCGTGATTTTCACACACCCATTGACTTCAATGTGTGCATGATGCACGAAAAACGCAGAAATATAGGACATGTCGTGAGTTTTACGCAGCGGACTCACTCTGCGCAAAAATCACGGACAATCTGCACTGCCCCATAGACTTGCATAGGTCCGTGCCACACGCATGAAAAACACGCGGGTGGCACGGACGTATTACACGTTCGTGTAAATCCGCCCTTAGAAGGCTAATGGATGATTAGAAAACACTTGATAACCCTTGTGCAATTATGTTAGCACCCCTGTAAACAGTTTTGCTGTTTAGAGGAGCTATAAAACTGACCTTCCTTTGAGCTAGTTGAGAATCTGGAGCATTACATTTGTGGGTTCGAATAAACTCTCCAAATGGCTAGAAAAAGAGAGCTTTCATGTGAAACTCGACAGTCTATTCTTGTTCTTAGAAATGAAGGCTATTCCATGCGAGAAATTGTCAAGAAACTGAAGATTTCCTACAACGGTGTGTATTACTCCCTTCAGAGGACAGCACAAACAGGCTCTAACCAGAGTAGAAAGAGAAGTGGGAGGCCCCGCTGCACAACTGAGCAACAAGACAAGTACATTAGAGTCTCTAGTTTGAGAAATAGACGCCTCACAGGTCTTCAACTGGCAGCTTCATTAAAACAATGTGTAATCATTTATATACTAACTGTTTAACTGAAAAAAAAATAAAAAAAATTCTAGCGACACATTCCCTTTAATACTGGCGTTTCATACACCAGTCCTATTAAACAGTTTGCTGGAGTAAGATGCAGCACATTTATTAACAGGCGAACGACTCTTAATAAATGTGTCGCATCTTTTAGCTGCAACGCGGCCTGTCATCAGTACTTTCTACGTGCTGCGGCCTGTCATCAGTACTTTCTACGTGCTGCGGCCTGCTGTACATTTAAAGTACATTTTTAAAATGTATTTTATTGTCTGATTGGGGGGGGGCATACAGTCTGATTGGGGGGAGGTATGGGTCTGGCACGGACCTTTGCCTTGTTACGCCCCTCAGAGATAAATCTGGGCCGCATTATACATATAGATTTCTGCTATAATTTACATCAGTTACTGGCGTAAATTATAGTCAAATGGTTGGCTATTTCTGCTAAGCCCCGCTCATTTTTTACCCCAAAAAATTTAGACATTTGTGCATTTTGTGAATTTTCTACGCTAGTAAACTGTTGTAGAAAGGTTAATATATTCCCCCCAAAGGCTACAGACCGTAATACAATATCTTAATGTAAGGATGTGTACACTTAATTGTGCTGCAACGCTTGTTGTCTCCATTCTATGTCAGTGTGGGAAGTAGATGTCCGGCCTTAGGATTTTGTGATATGTGATAGACCCAGAATCCCAATCACCAAACCAAAGAATGTAAAATAAAGACACAAAACATTATAATTGGGTGTTAAATGGTCAAAACTTTTATTATATTATATGACCAAACCCAAAATGGCAAACCTCCGACTCACGAAGAGTCACCCTCCAGCACGCAGGAAAGGGAAAACCCCCTGTGGGGGAAACCTCTAGGGAAACCATGGCTGGAGGATTGCCCTTCCTCTGGGCTTAGAAGGTGCCAAAATATCATTTGTAACAGAATTTGTAAGTTTTCTCAGATTTTCAAGGAAAGACAATACAATGAACGAACGACATAAAACACATAAATCGGCTGATCTGGTTGGCTAGGCGGATGTCTCTCTTCCTGGGCACCCATTAAAATGAATGGGTGATCCACGGATGAGACGGGTCCTCCAGATGCCTCCTTGTAGCACCTGTCTCCGCTCTGGCTAATAGGGGGGGATCTCCTGCTGGAAACCCCCCTCTATTACAGACAACCCGTATGAAGAGGATGGCATCACTGTGATGAAGAAGTGGTCTGGGGTGAAGGGTTTCCCTGCTAGAACCTACAAATTACATCAGGTCGGCATTGGTGGGGAAGTCAAGCTCAAGGTCCTCAGTCCCATCCAATATGGCGCTGAATGTGGCAGTAAAACCTTCTAATATGGAATCTTCTTTATGTCATAAACATTTGTATTTATGACATCAGCGCATTCATCATCATTACTACAGGAGTTTATTACCACTGCACAACTCATACATTGTGACGTCACCCACAATGGTCTGAAGTGTTAACCCTTTAATGACTGGCAGTGTACTTACCACAGAGGCCATAAAGCTGAATAGAACATATCAGCGGCCATAAAGGAAAAGGGATAATGCAGAGAGCATCTCCGCACAAGAACAATCCATGACAAAGGGTTGTCCAGGATAAGATAACTTGTCTGCTTTCTCCAAAAACCAGCACCACACCTGTCCATAGGTTGTGTGTGGTACTACAGGTCATTACCATTCACTTCAATGGAGCTAACCTGCAATACCAGATACAACCTGTGGATAGGTGTGGTGCTGTATTTGGAAGAAAGCAGACATATTTTTCTAATCCTGCACAGCCCCTGTTAGAAATAGTTCAAATAAAGTGTTGGGAGAAGGAGAAGAAGGGGAGAGGGAAAGAAGAAATTAAAAAAAGGGAAAAAGAGGAACTCTGAGGTAAAAGAAATCAAACTAGACTGAAAGGAGTCTGCTGGAGGTGCCAGATGGAAAGACAGATTTGTGCCATGGGGACCAGATTAGTTGAAATGTATCTTGAAGGGGGGCTTCAGAGAGTGGGTTTTAACCCCTTCCCGCCCTATGAAGTGCTGTTGCATTGAAAAACTATGCAGTTCATCTTCGAATGCAGCGTCACAAAAACAAATTATTTTGTAAAAAATAAAACTATATAAATTTGGTATCGCCATAATCGTAACGACCCGCAGAATCAAGTTATCATGCAATTCATGCCGCCCGATGAACACTGTAAAATCAAAACAGAAATGGCGGAATTACAGATTTTTTTTCAATTCACCCCACAAAATGTAGGTGTTTTTAAACATTTTTTAAATACATTATATGATACATTAGGCCGCAGGGTAAATTCCACGTAAACAGCGCCATTCATCGGTTAACTGTTTAAATGATACCAGTTCAAGTGACCTTTATCGAAAAACACTATAAGACATTTTTTCCCAATTAACCTTTTAATTGGGCCTAGCATGTGTGATACTGTCTGCTAAGCCGTTGTATCTAAGCATGTTATATGTGATACTGTCTGCTAAGCCGTTGTATCTAAGCATATTATATGTGATACTGTCTGCTGAGCCGTTGTATCTAAGCATATTATATGTGATACTGTCTGCTAAGCCGTTGTATCTAAGCATGTTATATGTGATACTGTCTGCTGAGCCGTTGTATCTAAGCATATTATATGTGATACTGTCTGCTGAGCCGTTGTATCTAAGCATATTATATGTGATACTGTCTGCTGAGCCGTTGTATCTAAGCATATTATATGTGATACTGTCTGCTGAGCCGCTGTCTCCTATCAAGTAGCAGAGCTATCAGGTGTCATAGTCTTAGGGATCACACGCAAAGTCAAAAATGGCTGAAAATTACAGAGCAGTTTTCAGAGAACACAGAGTTTGATTTACAGAAGTTTTTGAAGCTGGAAACGTTTTTTGAGGTGTTTTTTTCTAGATGTTTTTGGAGCTGTTTTTCCATTGACACAATGAAAAACATCTCCAAAAACGGCTCAAGAAGTGACATGCTCCTTCTTTTTACGTGCCGTTTTAAAATACAATAGGCAGATATTTGTAGGCATTGGGCTACCGATTTTTCAGTCGTATTTGAAGGCGTTTACGCCCCGAAATACGCCTGAAAACACAGCGTGTGAATATACCCTTATAGATACGCTGTCTCAGATATATATATATCTTTTTTTTTTTTTTTAGGGGGGTGTGGGCAAAACATGTCTTGTGGAACAAGACAGTCTGATTAGTGGGGTAGATACGGAGTCTGGCTTTGGCCTTTTGTTACACACTCAATATAAAATTGTACACTAACTCGGAGCTGACGTTGATTTCTGCTGTACATTACTCCCGTTACTGGCGTAAATGATAGTAAAATTGTCGGCCCTTTCTGCCAAGCTTTACAAACTTTTCAAAAAGTGCCAAGCGCAGCATAAACTGCCCAAAAACTTTCCCGCACTTTTGGGACTTTTCTATGCCAGATAAGAGGCTTAGCAAGGGTAATAAATTCTCCTCTAGGACTACAGACAGTAATACAATATCTTAATGCAAGGATCTGTACACTCAGTGTCTGACTGAGGTACCTTGGACCCACCAAAGGAAATAATTATTGGGGGTCTACCGTTCAACTATATAGAAATAATTTGAACACTCTAGATTGTGTACTAAAAACGTGTGTAGTAAAACAAAGACCAATATTCCCACCATATTGTGACAGATATCAGTCCTACACAGGCATTCTGCAGACCATATAAGTGAATACAGTGCAATGAAATTCAGTGACTCACAGGTGACATCTTCTCAGATTGGAGTCGTTCACGTTCTCTTTTCTTCTTCATCCGGCCCAGAACGCCATGATTACTTCTTCCAGTCTTCTTCATCTCCAATGCCCAAGCGCGAACCACAAGTTACGTCATGAAAGTGTTGATGTAAACTAGATACCACGTGTAATGACGGGGTAGGGAGACAGACAGGTGAGCCCTAATCTACCCGCCACTCAGTCCCTGCCTACTTGCACGGCGCATCCTAGGCGACGGCGTACAACTGGGCGAGCGTCCCTACGCTCAATATGTGCACGACAGACAAACAGACAAGGCCCATGGCAACACAGTGAGCAACAGGCGTAGTGAACGAGCCAGTCAAACCAGGAGTGTACGAGGTACCAAACGCAGAGCAGGAGCGTAGTCAGTAAAGCCAGGGTCAAAATGAAGCAAGGTCAATAATAATAGCAGGAGCAGCAGAGCCAGGAAACAGGAAAGAATCACAGGCAAATACAAGCAGGAAATGAAGGTATAAATAGATGGAGGGCGGGAGCTAGAACCATCTGGCCAGGCTGTGATTGGTTTCTCCCACTCCTGAGCCTACCACCCCTAGTGGTAGCAGATCGAGTCACTCTATCAGACCTAGGAGCAGGTGCAGACTGATTAACCACGGGCGTCGACACAGAAGCTGTGTCTGGCAGATCCTTTACAGTACCCCCCTTTTATGAGGGGCCACTGGACCCTTTCTAGGTGGACCTGGCTTATTGGAGAACCGAAGATGGAACCTCCTGAGCAATACCCCAGCGTGAACATCCCGGGCGGGTACCCAAGTGCTCTCCTCAGGTCCATATTCTTTCCAGTGGACCAGGTACTGGAGGGAGCCTTGGACCATCCTGCTGTCCACAATCTTGGCCACCTCGAATTTTACCCCTTCAGGGGTGAGAGCAGGGACTTGTACGGCCCTATATACCGGGGAGCAAATTTTTGGGACGGAACTTTAAGGCGCAAATTTTTTGAAGACAGCCACACCAGATTCCCCACCACAAACAAGGGGTTAGCAGAACGTCTTCTATCTGCCTGAGTCTTTTGGATGCTCTGGAACGCCTCTAGGTTCTTCTGAACCTGGGCCCAGACTGTGCACAGTTCCCGATAAATTACATCTACCTCGGGATTGTTGGAACCAAGAGGTGAAACGGAGCAGAATCATGGATTAAACCCAAAATTACAGAAAAAGGGGGAGACCCCTCACAAGTAACAGACCCGGTTATTAAGGGAAAAATCGGCGAGGGAAATGAAGGAGACCCAATCATATAGACAGTCAGAAATAAAACACCTTAAATATTGTTCTAGAGACTGATTAGTCTTCTCGGTTTGGCCATTAGTAGAGATGAGCGAACCGGGACAACCGAACCCGGTTTCGGTCCGAACATCCGGAAAATTTCGGTTCGCACCGAATCCAAACTTCACCGGGTTCGGCCGAACCCGTTTTGACTGAACCCGGTCAAAAATATTATACAAATCGGCAGCCACTTGTCTCTATCAATCACTGATAGAGAAATGAGGCTGCTGATTAAAAATAAAATAAAAAGTATTTCATACGTACCCGGTCGTTGTCTTGGTGACGAGTCCCTCTTGTTCCTATAGTTACATAGTTACATAGTTACATAGTTAGTACGGCTGAAAAAAGACACATGTCCATCAAGTTCAACCAAGGGACGGGAAAAGGGAAGGAAAAATTTCTACACATAGGAGCTAATATTTTTTTGTTCTAGGAAATTATCTAACCCTTTTTTAAAGCCATCTCCTGTCCCTGCTGTGACCAGCTCCTGCGGTGTCTCCTGTCCCTGCTGTGACGGCTCCTGCGGTGTTTACTGTCCCTGCTGTGACCAGCTCCTGCGGTAGGCTATTCCATAGATTCACAGTTCTCACAGTAAAGAAGGCTTGTCGCCTCTGCAGGTTGAACCTTTTTTTCTCCAGACGGAGGGAGTGCCCCCTTGTTTTTTGAGGGGGTTTTACAAGGAATAGGATTTCACCATATTTTTTGTATGTGGCATTAATATCTTTATATAAGTTAATCATGTCCCCCCTTAGTCGTCTTTTTTCAAGGCTAAATAGGTTTAATTCTTTCAATCTTTCCTCATAACTTAAATTCTCCATGCCCCTAATTAGCTTCGTTGCTCTTCTTTGTATTTTTTCCAACTCCAGGGCATCCTCTCTATGAACTGGAGCCCAGAACTGAACTGCATATTCTAGATGAGGCCTCACTAATGCTTTGTAAAGTGGTAATATTACATCCCTGTCCCGTGAGTCCATGCCTCTTTTAAAACACGACAATATCCTGCTGGCCTTTGAAGCTGCTGATTGACACTGCATGCTGTTATTGAGTTTATGATTTACAAGTACACCCAGATCCTTCTCAACAAGTGAATCCGCCAGTGTAGCTCCCCCTAGGACATATGATGCATGCAGGTTGTTGGTACCCAGATGCATAACTTTACATTTATCTACATTAAACTTCATCTGCCAAGTGGACGCCCAAACACTTAGTTTGTTTAAATCTGCCTGCAATTCATGAACATCTTCCATAGACTGAACTATATTACATAGCTTGGTGTCATCTGCAAAAATAGAAATAGTGCTATTAATCCCATCTTCTATATCATTAATAAATAAGTTGAATAATAGTGGTCCCAGCACTGAACCCTGGGGTACACCACTTATAACTGGGGACCATTCAGAGTAGGAATCATTGACCACAACTCTCTGGATACGGTCCTTGAGCCAATTCTCAATCCAATTACAAACTATATTTTCTAAACCTATAGTCCTTAATTTACCCATTAGGCGTCTATGGGGGACAGTGTCAAATGCCTTTGCAAAGTCCAAAAACACTAAATCCACAGCGGCCCCTCTGTCTAGGCTTCTCCTCACCTCTCATATAAACACCATATCCACAGCGGACCCTCTGTCTAGGCTTCTGCTCACCTCTCATATAAACACTAAATCCACAGCGGCCCCTCTGTCTAGGCTTCTGCTCACCTCTCATATAATCACTATATCCACAGCGGCCCCTCTGTCTAGGCTTCTGCTCACCTCTCATATAAACACTAAATCCACAGCGGCCCCTCTGTCTAGACTTCTGCTTACCTCTTCATAAAAACAGATTAGGTTAGTTTGACAACTTCTGTCCTTAGTAAAACCGTGCTGGCTGTCACTTATAATGCTATTTATTGTCACATAATCCTGTATATAGTCCCTCAATAGCCAAACATTTTCCCCACGATGGATGTTAAGCTTACTGGTCTATAATTACCCGGGGAAGACCTAGAGCCCTTTTTGAAAATAGGCACCACATTTGCGCTGCGCCAGTCCCTTGGCACTATACCAGTCACTAGAGATTCTCTGAATATTATGAAAAGGGGGACAGAAATAACTGAACTAAGCTCTTTTAGAATTCTAGGGTGTAACCCATCTGGTCCTGGGGCCTTGTGCACATTTATTTTATTTAATTTAGCTTGGACCATATCTACATTCATCCAATTCAGTATATCAACTGATATATTAACAGCACTGGCACCGGCTACATCAGCTGCTCCTTCTTCTGTTGTATATACAGAGCTAAAGAACCCATTTAGTAACTCTGCCTTCTCTTGATCCCCTGTGATCAACTCCCCATTACCATTATCTAGGGGTCCTACATGTTCAGACCTTGGCTTTTTAGCATTTACATACTTGAAGAATTTTTGGGGATTTGTTTTACTATCCTTGGCCACCTGCCTTTCATTTTGTATTTTTGCTAATTTTATTACATTTTTACAGATTTTATTAAGCTCTTTATATTTTACAAAGGCTACAGCTGTACCCTCAGATTTGTATTTTTTAAATGCCCTTTTTTTGTCGTGTATTGCCCCTTTCACAGAAGGTGTAAGCCATGTGGGTTTTAATTTGAGTCGTTTACACTTGTTACCTACAGGAATACATTTTGCACTATAATAACTCAAAGTAGATTTGAAAATCTCCCATTTATCATTTGTTCCATTATTTGACATTAGTTCTTCCCAGTCCATATCCTGAATTGCAGCCTCATCCTGGGGAAATTGGCTTTCTTAAAATTAAATGTTTTTGCCCTCCCAGCCTGCGTTTGTTTTTTACAGTATAGGTAAAATGTAACTATATTATGATCACTGTTACCGAGGTTTTCACGAACATTGACATTCCCAACAAGCTCTGCATTATTAGAAATGACCAGATCCAACAGAGCTTAACCTCTAGTCGGGTCTTCCACAAACTGGCCCATATAATTTTCCTGCAACAGGTTGAGGAAATGTCTCCCCTTTGCAGTTGAGGCCGAACCATGACACCAATTAATATCCTGGAAATTAAAATCTCCCATTATCACTACAGTACCCGCCTGTGCAGCCCGCTCCATCTGTTTATATAGCTGAACTTCCATCTCCTCAGTTATATTGGGGGGTCTATAGATTACACCAAAAGTAATTTTTTCATTGTTTACCTCCCTTTCTAGTTCCACCCACAAGGTTTCAACCTCCTCACAGTATTCACCCACTATTGTCTCTTTCACACTCGCCTTCATATCATTTCTCACATACAGACATACACCACCACCTTTCCTATTTGTCCTGTCTTTCCGAAAAAGTGTAAAACCCTGTAGATTTACAGCCCAGTCATGTGAAGAGTCCAGCCATGTTTCAGCAACACCAACTATATCTATATTTTCTTCCAGTATCAAGGCCTCCAGCTCCCCCATTTTGCTTGCAAGTCCGACCTGCTTTTCTGACGCGGCAGCCTGTGATTGGCTGCAGAGACCTCTGCAGCCTGTGATTGGCTGCAGAGGCCTCTGCAGCCTGTGATTGGCTGCAGTGGTCACATGGGCTGTAACGTCACCCAGGAATGTCGGGCCGGATGTCGAGAGGGACGCGTCACCAAGGCAACGGCCAGGAGACCGGACTGGAGGAAGCAGAAAGTTCTTGGTAAGTATGAACCTCCTTTTTTTTTTTACAGGTAACTCTATATTGTGATCGGTAGTCACTGTCCAGGGTGCTGAAACAGTTACTTACGATCAGTTTAATCTTTCAGCACCCTGGACAGTGACTATTTACTGACGTCGCCTAGCAACGCTGCCGTAATGACGGGCGCACACATGTAGCCACCCGTCATTACGGGGCCTCATGCACACGACCGTAAAAACATCCGTTATTACGGGTCATAATTACGACCCGAAATAGCGGGCCCATAGACATCTGTTAGCCACGGGTACCTTCCCGTTTTCTCACGGGAAGGTGCCCGTGCCGTTAAAAAGATAGAACATGTTCTATTTTTTTATTTTACGGGCCGTGCTCCTATACTTTATAATGGGAGTAGGGCTCGGAAAAACGACCGGCTGCCCGTGGCCGGCCGTGCTCATCTCCTGAAATACTCTGTGCTGCCTTAAACTCTGTGGACAGGTCAGTATCCTGTTTCTTTTAAATGCTACTAGGGAAACCGCTCGATCCACTATATAAGGCTGCGCTACAGTGCAGCATTTAAAAGAAACAGGATCCTGACCTGTCCACAGAGTTTAAGGCAGCACAGAGTATTTCAGGAGATGAGCGTGCAGATTTAGTGCTGCTGTGAACTCTGCTCTTACCATTACGTAGCTCTCAGTCTGTTACCTCTCCTCCACTCCTGTCCTCTATAACACCTTCATGATTGGCAAGTCACCACGTAATGGTAAGAGCAGAGTTCACAGCAGCACAGAGTATTTCAGGAGATGAGCGTGCGGATCTTGTGCGGGGTGGTGACTTGCCAATCATGTGAAGGTGTTATTGAGGACAGGAGTGGAGGAGAGGTAACAGACTGAGAGCTACGTAATGGTAAGAGCAGAGTTCACAGCAGCACAGAATCTGCACGCTCCTCTCCTGAAATACTTTGTGCTGCTGTGAACTCTGCTCTTACCATTACGTAGCTCAGTCTGTTACCTCTCCTCCACTCCTGTCCTCAATAACACCTTCACATGATTGGCAAGTCACCACCCCGCACAAGATCCGCACGCTCATCTCCTGAAATACTCTGTGCTGCTGTGAACTCTTCTCTTACCATTACTTGGTGACTTGCCAATCATATGAAGGTGTTATAGAGGACAGGAGTGGAGGAGAGGTAACAGACTGAGAGCAACGTAATGGTAAGAGCAGAGTTCACAGCAGAACTAAATCTGCACGCTCATCTCCTGAAATACTCTGTGCTGCCTTAAACTCTGTGGACAGGTCAGGATCCTGTTTCTTTTAAATGCTGCACTGTAGCGCAGCCTTATATAGTGGATCGAGCGGGTTCCCCAGCAGCATTTAAAAGAAACAGGATCCTGACCTGTCCACAGAGTTTAAGGCAGCGCAGCGCAGAGTATTTCAGGAGAGGAGCGTGTGATTGGCTGCAGAGGCCGGTGCAGCCTGTGATTGGCTGCAGAGGCCGCTGCAGCCTGTGATTGGCTGCAGAGGCGGTCACGTGGGATGAAGCGTCATCCCTGGAGGCCGGCCTTCTGACGTCATCCTGACGTGCGTGACCGCCACTACAGCCTGTGATTGGCTGCAGCGGCAACATGGATGAAACGTCATCGCTGGAGGCCGGACAGGAGGAATGTAAGTATGAACGTATTTTTTATTTTTTTTATTACATTAAAATTGTATTTTCCGCGCGCCGAGCATGTACTGTCAAGGTTGCTGAAAGAGTTAGTGCAGCCCATTAACTCTATCAGCACCCTGGACAGTACCATGCTCGGCGCACAGAAATTACAGGTTCGGTCCGAACTAGTTCGGTCCGAATCGAGCTTTTTTGTGAAATTCGGCAAACTAGCCGAACCGAACTTTTCATAAGTTCACTCATCTCTAGCCATTCATTTCAGGATGGAAGGCCGAGGAGAAGGACAGATCAATCTCCAACTTTTTACAGAAAGCTCTCCAAAACAATGAAACATATTGTACCCCTCTGTCAGAAACAATATTAACAGAATCCCCATGGAGACACAGGATGTGTTTGACAAACAAGGTAGCTAACGTCTTAGCATTGGGTAGTTTCTTGAGGGGCACAAAGTGGCACATCTTACTGAAGCCGTCTACTACAACCCACACCACCGACTTGCCTTGAGATGGAGGCAGATCGGTGATAAAATCCATGGAGATATGGGTCCAAGGTCTCTGGGGAATGGGCAAAGAGCATAGTAAGCCCGCTGGTCGGGACCTGGGAGTCTTGGACTTAGCACAAATTTCACAAGCGGCGACGTATGCCTTAACGTCTTTAGGCAACCCAGGCCACCAATAGTTTCTGGCAATGAGGTGCTTGGTACCCAGGATGCCTGGATGCCCAGATAGTGCAGAGTCATGATTTTCCCTGAGTACCACTTAGCCGGAATTGCAGGGGAACAAACAGCTTGTTCTCAGGAAAGTTCCCGGGAGTTGAACCTTGATCAGCCGCAATTTCGGAGACTAAGTCGGAATCAATAGAGGAAATGATTACACCTGGGGGCAAAACACAAGCAGGATCTTCCTCCGAAGGAGGGCTGGCCATGAAGCTACGCGACAAAGCATCATCTTTAATATTTTTAGACCCAGCCCTATAGGTGACCAAAAAGTTGAATCTAGTAAAAAACAACGCCCATCAAGCTTGTGTCGGGTTTAGCCTCCGGCAGATTCTAGGAAAACCAGCTTCTTGTGGTCGGTAAGGACCGTTACCTGGTGCCTAGCCCCCTCCAGGAAGTGGCGCCACTCTTCAAATGCCCATTTAATGGCTAAGAGTTTGCGGTTGCCAATGTCATACTTACTCTCAGTGGGCGAGAACTTCCTGGAGAAGTAGGCACAGGGACGGAGATGGGTGAGGGACCTGGTACCCTGGGACAAGACAGAACCCACTCCCACCTCGGAGGCGTCAACTTCCACGATGAATGGCTCCATTTGGTTAGGCTGAATCAGCACTGGGGCCGACATAAAGCTCTTCTTAAGGACCTCAAAAACCTGGACGGCCTCCGGAGGCCAGTGGAGGAGATCAGCACCTTTGCAAGTAAGATCCGTAAGAGGCTTAGCGATGACCGAGAAGTTAGCAATAAATATCCTGTAATAATTAGCAAACCCCAGGAAGCACTGTAACGTCTTCAGGGAGGCAGGTTGGACCCATTCAGCCACAGCCTGAACCTTGGCAGGGTCCATGCAGAATTCATTAGGAGTGAGGATTTGACCCAAGAATGGTATCTCCTGCACCCCAAACACACATTTTTCGGTTTTAGCAAAGAGTTTGTTTTCCCGAAGGGCCTGGAGCACCTTCCTGACATGCTCAATGTGGGAGGAACAGTCCTTAGAAAACACAAGTATGTCATCAAGGTACACTACAAGAAATACCCCAGGTAGTCTCTTAAAATCTCATTTATGAAATTCTGGAAGACCGCGGGAGCATTACACACAGTGCCGCACCTACCATGAGGCAAGGGGAGCCGACAGCCTCAGGCGGCGCAGCCTAGCTAAAAGTGGGGGGCAGCATTTTGAGCCAAAGACGGACTGGACCGGGGGAAGGGGATTATTTAACTTAGCAGACGTGGCCGTCTGTGAGAACACTCCTGCTCCTCTCTGACGCTGTATGCAGCACGTGCCACCAGAGAGGAGCAGGTCTGCAGGAGGAGCTGTCCTCTCCTCAAGCAAGTTACGAGATGCATGAGGTGAGCGATGGACTGCTGTGAATACGAGCTACTTCCTCTCCCTCTCTCTCCCTTTCGTCTGAAGCAGTCGGGGCAGAGAAGAGGGGGAGGGGAGAGTTCACAGCCTCAGCGTCTGCAGAGAGGAAGCTCCGTGTCTAGTCCTCCCCTGTGTCCCCTTGCTTCCCTCTCCTGTGCCCTCCTCCTCTCCTGTGTCACTCTCCTGTGTCCCCTTGCTTCCCTCTCCTCTGCCCCCCTCCTCTCGTGTGCTGTGTCCCCCTATTCTTCTAACAGACCAGCTACTTCTGCAGCCTGTTATATCTGCTGTCCTGGGATGGGGCATGTTGTAAAGCCCCTGCTGCTTCAAGAGTGTGTGTATGAGTGTGTAAATGTTTGTGTGTGTGTGTGTGTGTAAATGTGTGTGTGTAAATGTGTGTGTGTGTGTGTATATATATATATATATATATATATATATATATATGATTCTCGTCTATATATGAGACTGTCTGCATTAGAGATCCTACATAGAAGGTAAGTGTGTGTATGAGTGTGTAAATGTGTGTGTGTGTGTATATATATATATATATATATATATATATATATAATCTGTGTGTATTTGGATATATATGATTCTTGTGTCCATATGATACTGTAAGGACATTCACACATTGTAGTTTTGCGTAGCTATAGGGGTCGCAATTACGACCGGGCCCTGAAGCCAGGGGGGCCCGCAGCCCCCCGCACCACATCAATAAAAAGTTACTATAGTAACTCGGGCCACGGGCCCCTGTTACTATAATAACTGACAGTACTTACCCTCCTGGTTCCGGAGCGCAGTGGAGGTCCTGACGTCACAGCGCTATGTGCCGCGCACAACATCGTGATCCTGGATAGTGTTAGGACAGAGCTTCCGCCGCGGCTGAAGAGGAGGGTAAGATTAATATCCCTGTCTGCTGAAGCTGATTGGCGGGATCCGACTCCCGGGATCCGCCAATCAACTGTTTTGAAGGGGCCGCAGTATTCGTACGAGAGCTGCTTCCCCTTCATTACGGTCACTTGATTCAGGTCACACAGTGAATCTGTGTAGGCGATTCACAGTGTGAGCGAGTAAGGGAAATGAAGGGGAAGCAGCTCTCTTACAAGTGCTGCGGCCCCTTCAAAACAGCTGATTGGCGGGTCCCAGGAGACAAACCCTGACACATCAGCTATTGATAGCCTATCCTGAGGATAGGCCATCAATGTTTAGGGACTGGACAAGTCCTTTAAGCCTACGATGTAGCAGGCTTAGAGGGCCCATGAGACAGGATCACAGATTGTGTGATGCTGTCTGCTGGGCTCTGTATCTAAGCCAATCACATTGTAGGCTTAGATACATGGCCCATGTGTGATCCTGTCTCATGGGCCCTGTATTACTGTATAAGATTACTGTCTGCTTGACCCTGTATCTAAGCCTGCCTTGTGGTAGGCTTAGATACAGGGTCCCACAGACAGTATCACACATGGGCCCTGTATCTAAGCCTAACACATGTGTTACTAATCATTTTTTGTGTGTTTTCTTACACAAGATTTTAGATTCCAGGACTACTTCGATGACGGCTTTTTTTATTATCAATAAAATGGTTAATGATGGTTGTGTGGTTTATTTTTATTTCAATAAAAAAAAATTTTTTGTCTTTTTCTTTAAACTTTATTACTACCGCCTTCGTAATGGCAGCCGGCTGAATGAATGCGTCCATTGCTAAGGCGGGGCTTAGTGTTAGAGGCTAACACTAACCCCCTTTATTACCCCGGTACCCACCGCCACCAGGGGTGCTGGGAAGATCCGGATACGATCCAGTACTTGACCATCTGTAGTGATGGTCGGGCAATGGGGCGGCCACAGGCTGGGGAAGGCCTTATACAGTGGCCCTTCCCACCCTGGTGATGCTAGGCTGCTGCTGCTTTATTGTATCTAGCTGGTTATGAAAAATGGGGGGGACCCCATGGACCCCATGTCATTTAAAAAAAAAAAAATACAAAATAATTGGAAAGAATGATGTGGGGTCCCCCCTAATTTTCATAACCAGCCAAATGCAACACAGCAGCGGCAGGCAGCATTACCAGGGTGGTAGGGGCCACTGTTTTTGGCCTTCCCCAGCCTAATACTACCAGCCTGCGGCCACCCCGGTGTCTGACCGTCACTGCAGATTGTCGGGTACTGGTTCATACCCGGCTCTTCCCAGCACCCCTGGTGGCGGTGGGTACCGGGCTAATAATGGGGGTTAGTGTTAGCCTCTGCACCTGCTAACATTAAGCCCCGCCTTAGTAATGGAGGTTGTCAATCATCCAGCGGCCATTACTAAGGCGGTAATAATAAAGTTTAAAAAAGTACAAGCACATAGAAAAAATATTTTATTGAAACAAAAAAACAAAAACCCCCATTAACCATTTTATTGAGAATAAAAAAACGCTGTCATTGAAGTTGTCCTCGAATCCGCCGTAGTCCAACAACCGAACTTGTAAAAAAACACAAACACACAAAAATAATTAGTAACACATAAAAAAGCAAAACAATTATTATTCTTACCTTTCCTGGGTCCAGCGCTGGAGCCGCAATGTCAGCGTGCAGGGCCATGTCTCTAATCCAATCATGTGTGATATTGTCTGTTGAGCCACTGTATCTAATCCTATCATGTGTGATACTGTCTGCTGAGCCACAGTATCTTAGGCTGGGTTCACACGACCATGTTACGTCCGTAATGTACGGAACGTATTTCGGCCGGAAGACCCGGACCGAACACAGTGCAGGGAGCCGGGCTCCTAGCATCATAGTGATGTACGATGCTAGGAGTTCCTGCCTCGCTGCCGGACAACTATCTCGTACTGAAAACATGATTACAGTACGGGACAGTAGTTCCACGCAGAGGCAGGGACTCCTAGCATCGTAGATAACTATGATGCTAGGAGCCCGGCTCCCTGCACTGTGTTCGGTCCGGGTCTTCCTGCCGAAATACGTTCCGTACATTACGGACGTAACATGGTCGTGTGAACCCAGCCTAAGGCTGGGTTCACACGACCTATTTTCAGATGTAAACGAGGCGTATTATGCCTCGTTTTACGTCTGAAAATAGGGCTACAATACGTCGGCAAACATCTGCCCATTCATTTGTATGGGTTTGCCGACGTACTGTGCAGACAACCTGTCATTTACGCGTCATCGTTTGACAGCTGTCAAACGACGACGCGTAAAAATACAGCCTCGTCAAAAGAAGTGCAGGGCACTTATATACATTATATGCAGGACACTTATATACATTATATGCAGGACACTTATATACATTATATGCAGGACACTTATATACATTATATGCAGGACACTTATATACATTATATGCAGGACACTTATATACATTATATGCAGGACACTTATATACATTATATGCAGGACACTTATATACATTATATGCAGGACACTTATATACATTATATGCAGGACACTTCTTTCAAACGTAATTTGAGCCGTTCTTCATTGAAGTTAATGAAGCACAGCTCAAAATTTACGGCTGTCAGAGAAGCCTCGCAAAATGCGAGGAGGAGCAATTATGGCTGAAACGAGGCAGCTGTTTTCTCCTTGAAAACAGTCTGTCATTTCAGACGTAAAAGCCTGCTACCGTGTGCACATACCCTTATCCTATCATGTGTGATACTGTCTGCTGAGCCGCTGTATCTAATTCTATCATGTGTGATACTGTCTGCTGAGCTGCTGTATCTAATCCTATCATGTGTGATACTGTCTGCTGAGCCACTGTATCTAATCCTATCATGTGTGATACTGTCTGCTGAGCTGTGTATCTAATCCTATCATGTGTGATACTGTCTGCTGAGCTGTGTATCTAATCCTATCATGTGTGATACTGTCTGCTGAGCCGCTGTATCTAATTATATCATGTGTGATACTGTCTGCTGAGCCCTGTATCTAATCCTATCATGTGATACTGTCTGCTGAGCTGTGTATCTAATCCTATCATGTGTGATACTGTCTGCTGAGCTGCTGTATCTAATCCTATCATGTGTGATACTGTCTGCTGAGCCACTGTATCTAATCCTATCATGTGTGATACTGTCTGCTGAGCTGTGTATCTAATCCTATCATGTGTGATACTGTCTGCTCAGCTACTGTATCTAATCCCATCATGTGTGATACTGTCTGCTGAGCTGTGTATCTAATCCCAACATGTGTGAAACTCTGCTGGGCCTTATATCTAATCCTATCATGTGTGATACTGTCTGCTGAGCCATTGTATCTAATCCTATCATGTGTGATACTGTCTGCTGAGCTGCTGTATCTAATCCTATCATGTGTGATACTGTCTGCTGAGCCACTGTATCTAATCCTATCATGTGTGATACTGTCTGCTGAGCCACTGTATCTAATCCCATTATGTGTGATACTGTCTGCTGAGCTACTCTATCTAATCCTATCATGTGTGATACTGTCTGCTGAGCTGTGTATCTAATCCTATCATGTGTGATACTGTCTGCTCAGCTACTGTATCTAATCCTAGCGGCCGGAGCAGGTAAGTTATGTTTGTGTATGTGATGTGTGTGTATGTTAGTGTTATACTGTCTGCTGAGCCACTGTATCTAATCCTATCATGTGTGATACTGTCTGCTGAGCTGTGTATCTAATCCTATCATGTGTGATACTGTCTGCTCAGCTACTGTATCTAATCCCAACATGTGTGAAACTCTGCTGGGCCTTATATCTAATCCTATCATGTGTGATACTGTCTGCTGAGCCACTGTATCTAAACCTATCATGTGTGATACTGTCAGCTGAGCCTTTGTATCTAATCCTATCATGTGTAATAATGTCTGCTGAGCTGTGTATCTAATCCTATTATGTGTGAAACTCTGCTGGGCCTTATATCTAATCCCATCATGTGTGATACTGTCTGCTGGGCCCTATCTCTAATCCTATTATGTGTAATACTGTCTGCTGAGCCATTGTATCTAATCCTATCATGTGTGATAATGTCTGCTGGGCCACTGTATCTAATCCTATCATGTGTGATACTGTCTGTTGAGCCACTGTATCTAATCCTATCATGTGTGATACTGTCTGCTGAGCCACTGTATCTAATCCCATTATGTGTGATACTGTCTGCTGAGCTACTCTATCTAATCCTATCATGTGTGATACTGTCTGCTGAGCCACTGTATCTAATCCTATCATGTGTGATACTGTCTGCTGAGCTGTGTATCTAATCCTATCATGTGTGATACTGTCTGCTGTGCTGTGTATCTAATCCTATCATGTGTGATACTGTCTGCTGAGCTGTGTATCTAATCCTATCATGTATGATACTGTCTGCTGAGCTGTGTATCTAATCCTATCATGTGTGATACTGTGTGCTGAGCTGTGTATCTAATCCCAACATGTGTGATACTGTCTGCTGGGCCCTATATCTAATCCTATCATGTGTGATACTTTCTGCTGAGCCACTGTATCTAATCCTATCATGTGTGATACTGTCTGCTGGGCCACTGTATCTAATCCTATCATGTGTGATACTGTCTGCTGAGCCACTGTATCTAATCGTATCATGTGTGATACTGTCTGCTGAGCGACTGTATCTAATCCCATTATGTGTGATACTGTCTGCTGAGCTACTCTATCTAATCCTATCATGTGTGATACTGTCTGCTGGGCCCTATATCTAATCCTATCGTGTGATACTGCCTTCCGAGCCACTGTATCTAATCCTATCATGTGTGATACTGTCTGCTGAGCCACTGTATCTAATCCTATCATGTGTGATACTGTCTGCTGAGCCTCTGTATCTAATCCTATCATGTGTGATACTGTCTTCTGAGCCAATGTATCCTATCCATAGTTTATAGGGTCGTAGTTCTATAGATTTGCTGTCTCCTATACACACACACACACATTTTTTTGGGTGGACACATATATATTGGGGCTATTTCCTCTGACATTTTAAGTCCTTAGTGACGCCCCCGGCTGCTAGTGCGCATTGTCGGGTCACTTAGGAGACCCAGCGATGCAGCTGAAAGCTGCAGACTGTCGGCCATGAGAAGTTTGCGGGTGGGGGGGGACCCAATAAGAACTTTTGCATCGGGGCCCATGAGCCTTTAGCTATGCCCCTGATTATAGGTGTATGCAGTATATAGCGGTATTATATGTGAGTGTAGAATATAGCAGTATAATAGGTGTGCAGTGAATATAATGGTACTATATGTCTACGGTTATAGCAGTATTTTTTATACAAACAATATGTAGTGGTAATATATGTGTACACACCTATAACACTGCTACATAATGTACAGAGTATAAAGTGATTTCATTCATTATACTTGCAGCATATGTTGGACTCTATATGTACAATATATGGCAGCATTAAATATATATATATATACACACACAATACATGGGGGTATTATTCAGTCACTATGTTGTTATGGTGTGGAGGTATTATTCAGTAACAGTATGGTGGTATTATTCAGTCACTATGTGGTTATGGTGTGGTGGTATTATTCAGTAACAGTATGGGGGTATTATTCAGTCACTATGTTGTTATGGTGTGGAGGTATTATTCAGTAACAGTATGAGGGTATTATTCAGTCACTATGTGGTTATGGTGTGGAGGTATTATTCAGTAACAGTATGGTGGTATTATTCAGTCACTATGTGGTTATGGTGTGGTGGTATTATTCAGTAACAGTATGGGGGTATTATTCAGTAACAGTATGGAGTATTATTCAGTCACTATGTGGTTATGGTGTGGCGGTATTATTCAGTATCAGTATGAGGGTATTATTCAGTCACTATGTGGTTATGGTGTGGAGGTATTATTCAGTATCAGTATGGGGGTATTATTCAGTCACTATGTGGTTATGGTGTGGAGGTATTATTCAGTAACAGTATGGTGGTATTATTCAGTCACTATGTTGTTATGGTGTGGCGGTATTATTCAGTAACAGTGTAGAGGTATTATTCAGTCACTATGTTGTTATGGTGTGGAGGTATTATTCAGTATCAGTATGGGGGTATTATTCAGTCACTATGTGGTTATGGTGTGGAGGTATTATTCAGTAACAGTATGGTGGTATTATTCAGTCACTATGTTGTTATGGTGTGGAGGTATTATTCAGTAACAGTATGATGGTATTATTCAGTCACTATGTTGTTATGGTGTGGAGGTATTATTCAGTAACAGTATGGTGGTATTATTCAGTCACTATGTGGTTATGGTGTGGTGGTATTATTCAGTAACAGTATGGGGGTATTATTCAGTCACTATGTTGTTATGGTGTGGAGGTATTATTCAGTAACAGTATGAGGGTATTATTCAGTCACTATGTGGTTATGGTGTGGAGGTATTATTCAGTAACAGTATGGTGGTATTATTCAGTCACTATGTGGTTATGGTGTGGTGGTATTATTCAGTAACAGTATGGGGGTATTATTCAGTAACAGTATGGGGGTATTATTCAGTCACTATGTGGTTATGGTGTGGCGGTATTATTCAGTAACAGTATGGTGTATTATTCAGTCACTATGTGGTTATGGTGTGGCGGTATTATTCAGTAACAGTATGGTGTATTATTCAGTCACTATGTGGTTATGGTGTGGTGGTATTATTCAGTAACAGTATGGGGGTATTATTCAGTCACTATGTGGTTATGGTGTGGTGGTATTATTCAGTAACAGTATGGAGTATTATTCAGTCACTATGTGGTTATGGTGTGGCGGTATTATTCAGTATCAGTATGAGGGTATTATTCAGTCACTATGTGGTTATGGTGTGGAGGTATTATTCAGTATCAGTATGGGGTATTATTCAGTCACTATGTGGTTATGGTGTGGAGGTATTATTCAGTAACAGTATGGTGGTATTATTCAGTCACTATGTTGTTATGGTGTGGCGGTATTATTCAGTAACAGTGTGGAGGTATTATTCAGTCACTATATTGTTATCGTGTGGAGGTATTATTCAGTATCAGTATGGGGGTATTATTCAGTCACTATGTGGTTATGGTGTGGAGGTATTATTCAGTAACAGTATGGTGGTATTATTCAGTCACTATGTTGTTATGGTGTGGAGGTATTATTCAGTAACAGTATGATGGTATTATTCAGTCACTATGTTGTTATGGTGTGGAGGTATTATTCAGTAACAGTATGGTGGTATTATTCAGTCACTATGTGGTTATGGTGTGGTGGTATTATTCAGTAACAGTATGGTGGTATTATTCAGTCACTATGTGGTTATGGTGTGGTGGTATTATTCAGTATCAGTATGGGGGTATTATTCAGTCACTATGTGGTTATGGTGTGGAGGTATTATTCAGTAACAGTATGGTGGTATTATTCAGTCACTATGTGGTTATGGTGTGGTGGTATTATTCAGTAACAGTATGATATTATTATTCAGTCACTATATGGTTATGGTGTGGTGGTATTATTCAGTAACAGTATGGGGGTATTATTCAGTCACTATGTGGTTATGGTGTGGTGGTACTATTCAGTAACAGTATGGGGGTATTATTCAGTCACTATGTGGTTATGGTGTGGAGGTATTATTCAGTATCAGTATGGGGGTATTATTCAGTCACTATGTGGTTATGGTGTGGAGGTATTATTCAGTAACAGTATGGTGGTATTATTCAGTCACTATGTGGTTATGGTGTGGTGGTATTAATCAGTAACAGTATGGGTGTATTATTCAGTCACTATGTGGTTATGATGTGGAGGTATTATTCATGTAACAGTATGGGGTATTATTCAGTCACTATGTGGTCATGGTGTGGCGGTATTATTCAGTAACAGTATGAGGGTATTATTCAGTCACTATGTGGTTATGGTGTGGTGGTATTATTCAGTAACAGTATGGGGGTATTATTCAGTCACTATGTTGTTATGGTGTGGCGGTATTATTCAGTAACTGTATGGGGGTATTATTCAGTCACTATGTGGTTATGGTGTGGTGGTATTATTCAGTAACAGTATGGTGGTATTATTCAGTCACTATGTGGTTATGGTGTGGCAGTATTATTCAGTAACTGTATGGGGGTATTATTCAGTCACTATGTGGTTATGGTGTGGAGGTATTATTCAGTAACAGTATGGTGGTATTATTCAGTCACTATGTGGTTATGGTGTGGTGGTGTTATTCAGTAACTGTATGGGGGTATTATTCAGTCACTATGTGGTTATGGTGTGGAGGTATTATTCAGTAACAGTATGGTGGTATTATTCAGTCACTATGTGGTTATGCTGTGGTGGTATTATTCAGTAACAGTGTGATGGTATTATTCAGTCACTATGTGGTTATGGTGTGGAGGTATTATTCAGTAACAGTATGGGGGTATTATTCAGTCACTATGTGGTTATGGTGTGGCAGTATTATTCAGTAACAGTATGGGGGTATTATTCAGTCACTATGTGGTTATGGTGTGGTGGTATTATTCAGTAACAGTATGGTGGTATTATTCAGTCACTATGTGGTTATGCTGTGGTGGTCTTATTCAGTAACAGTATGGTGGTATTATTCAGTCACTATGTGGTTATGGTGTGGTGGTATTATTCAGTAACAGTATGGTGGTATTATTCAGTCACTATGTGGTTATGGTGTGGTGGTATTATTCAGTAACAGTATGGTGGTATTATTCAGTCACTATGTGGTTATGGTGTGGTGGTATTATTCAGTAACAGTATGGTGGTATTATTCAGTCACTATGTGGTTATGGTGTGGTGGTATTATTCAGTAACAGTATGGTGGTATTATTCAGTCACTATGTGGTTATGGTGTGGTGGTATTATTCAGTAACAGTATGGGGGTATTATTCAGTCACTATGTGGTTATGGCGTGGTGGTGGCCTAAGACCACCATCCTTCTTCCCTACGAAGAAGAAGCCAGCACCTACCGGAGAAGTAGAGGGGCGAATGTAAACCTTGGCTAGGCATTCCTGGATATACTCTTTCATGGCTTCACGTTCGGGACAAGAGAGATTAAATATCCTACCCTTAGGGAGCTTAGCTCCTGGTACCAAATCGATTGTGCAATCGTATTCTCTATGAGGAGGTAACACTTCGGAGGCTTTTTTAGAAAAAACATCAGCGAAGTCCTGAATAAACTTAGGTAGAGTGCTCACCTCCTCAGGGAGAGAAATAAAATTAACAGAAAAACATGATGTCATGCATTCATTACCCCATTTGGTAAGATCCCCAGTATTCCAGTTAAACGTGGGATTATACATCTGCAACCAGGGAAGGCCTAAAACCAAATCGGACGATAATCCCTGCATCACCAGTACAGAGCACTGCTCCAAATGCATGGAGCCAACAATGAGTTCAAAAACAGGGGTATGCTGCGTAAAAAAACCATTAGCAAGTGGAGTGGAGTCGATACCCACTACCGGGACAAGTTTAGGCAAATCACTCAATGGCATAGCTAGAGACATAGCAAATTCCACAGACATAATATTAGCAGAAGACCCTGAATCCACGAAGGCACTGCCGGTAGCAGACCTACTCTCAAAAGAGAGCTGAAAGGGAAGCAAGATCTTATTAGGTTTCATATTTACGGGAAATACCTGTGCGTCCAAGTAACCTCCCCGATGGTCACTTAGGCGCGGAAGTTCTTCTGGCTGCTTATTCTTACGCCTAGGACAGTTGTTTGTCATACCCACAGTAGAAGCAGAGACCATTCTTCCTGCGGAGCTCTCTACGTTGTTGGGGAGACACGGAGGCCCCGAATTGCATTGGTTCATCCAAGTTTTCCGTGGAAGAGCGAAGCAATGGAACCTCGGGTGCCATCATGGGGGAGCCAGAGGAGAAAGCACAAAAGCATTCAAGTCGTCGTTTCCTGAGAAGTCGGTAAAGACGTACCGCTAAAGCCATAACCTGATCTAGAGAGTCTGAAGAGGGATAGCTAACTAACAGGTCTTTCAGGGCGTCGACAGACCCAATCTAAACTGGCACCTCAAGGCAGGGTCATTCCACCGAGAAGCTACACACCACTTCCTAAAGTCAGAACAGTACTCCTCAACGGGTCTCTTACCCTGACGTAAGGTCACCAGCTGACTCTCGGCAAAGGCAGTCTTGTCAGTCTCGTCATATATGAGCTCGAGAGCAGAAAAAAAAGATCAACAGAGGAAAGTTCAGGGGCATCAGGAGCCAAGGAGAAGACCCATTCTTGGGGCCCGTCCTGGAACATAATTATACCCACTCGCTGGCTCTCAGAACCTGAGGAGTGGGGACTTAGACGGAAATAGAGCCTACAACTCTCCCGAAAGGAGAAAAAAGTCTTCCGATCCCCTGAGAACCGGTCAAGCAACTTGAGGTGGGGTTCAATAGGTGAGGTGGGCCTCTGAGCCAGGGCTTTGACCTGTAGGGAGAGGCCCTGCATTTGCTGAGCCAGGGTCTCAAGGGGGTCCATAGTTGTGTCAAGGGACCAGGGTAGAAAAGGTATATGGGCCTGTGATTATGTAATGATGGGGTAGGGAAACAGACAAGTGAGCCCTAATCTACCCGCCACTCAGTATCTGCCTACTTGCACGGCCCGTCCTAGGCAATGGCGTACAACTGGGCGACGGTCCCTACGCTCAATATGTGCACGACAGACAAACCGACAAGGGTACACAGAAGCTAAGGGAAACGGGGCAGTTGCCCACGGCAACACCGTGAGCAGCAGGCGTAGTGAACGAGCTGAGTCAAACCAGGAGTGTACGAGGTACCAAACACAGAGCAGGAGCGTACTCAGTAAAGCCAGGGTCAAAATGAAGCAAGGTCAATAATAATAATAGCAGGAGCAGCAGAGCCAGGAAACAGGAAAGAATCACAGGCAAAGACAAGCAGGAAATGAAGGTATAAATAGATGGAGGGCGAGAGCTAGAACCGACTGGCCAGGCTGTGATAGGTTCTCCCACTCCTGAGCCTACCAGCCCTAGTGGTAGCAGATCGAGTCACTCTATCAGACCTAGGAGCAGGTGCAGACTGATTAACCACGGATGTCGACACAGAAGCTGTGTCTGGCAGATCCTTTACACCACGTTCCCGTGACCCAATGTGCCATGTCACAGCGTATTCAAATCATGGAAGCGTCCGGTCTACATGACTACCGACCGTCATGGTGTGCAAACCTTAGATAAAAATTTCGACATATAACTAACTAACTAACTCTAAACCTCATAAGGTAATTTTCTTTAGCTATTATACCAGGATGTAGGCGGAGGAGTAGGCTAAGAGAACGGAAAGTGGCCGAGGCGGGAGTTGGGCCAGAGTGAATATGACGCTTGACTGGGGTCTGGGAAGGGGAAGGGGAGAGAGACAGGTGGGAAGTTGGGAGCAGAGGGGCAACATAAAAAAAAAATATTAAACTGAATCTACTGCTTTAAAACTGTCACTCACCAAGTTGCAGAGCTGGCCGCTGCTTCTGGCCCCTGCATGGGTCCCATTCCTTTCTACAAACCAATTACCGCTGATCATAACCTTGATGAGCGGCGGCTGCCCACTTTATTTTACTATTTGGCCAGGCCCCTGACAGTAGTACCAGTGGTACTACCCTGATGGCAGGCCTGTTTGCAGGGGTACTAGCCAACTACGTCACAGATAACCCAAGTTTCAAGACCATGCAAAGTTATGGATTTTTGGCATCCCATGGAATATGGAAACAATAGGGAATTCTATCAGTAAGTATTCTACCTGTTTCTTGGCTAATACTCCTAAAGCAATCCTTCTTCTAGCAAATTTTTTAAAGATTCTTTACATGCGGTGCTTGGTTTCGCCACAAGTTTGCGATATGTCAATTCATTGTCTAAAATGGTATGAACGTGTCTGGGACATAAACAGGAATCTAGAACAACTCCTGCTTCGTAAGATATGGAGGACACAGTTATACGCTGGATATATGGTGAGCCCCTCTGTGTTTTCACCTTTAGCCCTTATGTGTATATAGTGAACCTTTTAGATGGTTAATCTTTACCCGCTAAGGTGGAAGGGTTGGTTCCAATGCCTAGTTATAGTGGTGACTGAGGAAATAAAGGTCCTTTTAGACGTCCCGATACTGACCATGAAAACCAGCGCCAATCGACGATACAGCGTGTCACAAGGAGCAATCATCGGTAATGTATGGGGGCAAACAATCGTTACTACACCAGACCCCGCACCGATCTGCCAGTCCAGCTGCCTCCGGGCACTGGACAAAAATACCGGAAGCAGATGGCTCCGATCACTGCATAGCGGCCGTTCGGCAGAACTGCAGCTCGGCCTCAATTCTTTGACCGGAGCCGTCTGCTTCCGGCAGTGTTGTCCGGTGCCCGGAGGCAGCTGGAGTGGCGGATCGGTGCGGGGTCCAGGTGTCGGTCATGCACCGATCATATACTGTTGACCTATCCAGTGGATAGGTCATCAGTTGTCAGAACGTGGAAAACCCGTTTTAAAGGGAAGGTGTCACGGAATTTTTTTTTTTAATATATAATATTGCTTTTAGTATGTCATTAAAATAAATTTTATTTATTTGTGTTTTTGTGTTGTACTTTTTTCTTTCTTTTACTTATCTATGGGGGCTGCCATTTTTTTTTTCATCTCTGTATCTGTCCATTCACTATAGCGTATGCCGTCTGTGTGGGAATGGCGCATGCGCCACTCCCACACAGACCAAAAGGAAGGTCTTTGGTAGAACGATATCCGGCGCCATTTTCATGTGGACCGGAAGCCACGGTCGGATAGTAAGATGACGACTTCTGGTCGCGGCTTCCGGCCATATGTTGAAGGCAGCGCAGACGCAAGGACCAGGAGCGGCAGGGCGGAGGCGGCAGCAGCGGCCGGAGCAGGTAAGTTATGTTTGTGTATGTGATGTGTGTGTATGTTAGTGTTATACTGTCTGCTGTCTCTAATCCTCCTACACTGTGCATTCGCTCATAAAATGGCGGCACACAGTGTAGGAGTTTTGAACATTCAACCCCCTCCTTTCTCCTGGCCCTAGCTAGGATAAAGGAGGGGGGATTCTGTGAGGACACTAGAACGAGTGTGTCTACTACAAATTTTCAGCATAAGGCAATGATTTTCCTTTACCACATGCCAATGCTGCAATTTTGGGAATTGCTTCCTCTAGTGACCAGCACATGGAAATGTTATAAATTAGAATCTAATTTATAATATTTCCTGACTTGTGAAAAATGAAAATAATTAAAACAATGTGTAATCATTTATATACTAACTGTTTAACTGAAAAAAATATAAAAAATTCTAGCGACACATTCCCTTTAATACTGGCGTTTCTTACACCTGTCCTATTAAACAGTTTGCTGGAGTGAGATGCAACACATTTATTAACAGGCGAACGACTCTTATTAAATGTGTCGCATCTTTTATCTGCAACGCGGCCTGTCATCAGTACTTTCTACATGCTGCGGCCTGCTGTAAGAGCCTGAGGGGATCCGGGAGGGAGAATCGGAGTGGTGAGGTAAGTACATTTTTTAAATGTATTTTATTGTCTGATTGGGGGGGGCAAACAGTCTGATTGGGGGGGGGGGTATGGGTCTGGCACGGACCTTTGCCTTGTTATGCCCCCCAGAGATAAATCTGGGCCGCACTATACATATAGAGTTCTGCTATAATTTACATCGGTTACTGTTGTAAACATGGCCGGCCTTAGCTATGTTCGACCAGTGCGGTCGCATAGGGCGCCTGCCGCCAAACGGCAAGGGGGGCACCAGCGGGTGTGTGTATCCCCGCGCCGTTGCAACTACCAGCGGGGATACACACATTAACTGCAGTCGCACCCGGGCACTTCTTCACTTAGTGGCCATCGCTACCGCTGTAGCAGCCATAGCAGTTGCTAGCGGTGACACCGGGCATGAGGGCGGTGGCGCCGCTAGCAGCTGCTGTGGCTGCTATAGCGGTAGCGACGGCACTATAGCAGAGCAGGGAGATATCTCCCTGCTCTGCTGTCTACTAGCGCCACTGTAGCTCCCTTCAGCTACAGTGGCGCTAGTAGACAGCAGAGCAGGGAGATATCTCCCTTGCTCTGCTATAGTGCCCCCCTGTAGATATCAAACCCCCCCCCTTCCAGGATAGCGCCACCGTAGCTCCCTGAAGGAGCGGAATCACCGTGTGAACGGGGATTACGGTCCTAGGGCGCTACTTGATGCCTCTGTCCATATATGGACAGTGACATCAGGGAAAACTCCTGAAGTCACAGCATTGCAGACTCTATGATCGGGGATTCCACTCCAGGAGAAGCTAATGACGTCATGGACACAGATGTCAGGAGCATCTCCTGGAGTGGAATCGACGTTCATAGCGTCTGCAACGCTGTGACCGGGGATTCCGCTTCAGGAGTTTTCCCTGATGTCACTGTCCATATATGGACAGAGGCATCAAGCAGCGCTCCAGGACCGGAATCCCCGGCCACACGGGGATTCTGCTCCTTCAGGGAGCTATGGTGGCGCTATCTTTACTGGAAGGAGCGGGGGTTGCTATCTACAGGGGGGCTTTGGGCTGTGTGGCACTACATACAAAGGACAACTGTGCAGGAGCACACAAAATACCCAGCTTTCCTGGGTATCAAAAAAAAAAAAGTGTGGAAATAAACTAAGATATAACTTTTATTTAATCTAGCTAAAAGGATTAATCCTTTACTCAGACTAAATACAATTTATAACTTAGTTTATTTCCAGACATTTATTTGATAGCTGGGAAAGCTGGGTATTCTGTGTGCTCCTGCACAGTTGTCCTTTTTTGAATGTCTATTGCCCACCAGCTATCGGTCATTTCGTAGTCCTTGCACTACCTACAAGGGGGCTGTGGGCTGTGTGGCACTACCAACCAGGGACTGTGGGCTGTGTGGCACTACCAACCAGTGGGCTGTGTGGCACTACCTACTAGGGGGCTGTGTGGCACTACCTACCAGGGGGCTGTGGGCTGTGTGGCTCTACCAACCAGGGGGCTGTGGCTGTGTGGCTCTACCAACCAGGGGGCTGTCGGCTGTGTGGCACTACCAACCAGTGAGCTGTGTGGCACTACCAACCAGGGAGCTGTGGGCTGTGTGGCACTACCAACCAGGGGGCTGTGGGGCACTACCAACCAGGGGGCTGTGGGCACTACCAACCAGGGGGCTGTGTGGCACTCCCTACTAGGGGGCTCTGGGTTGTGTGGCACTCGCTACCAGGTGTCTTTGCGACACTTCCTACCAGGGGGCTGTGCGGCACTCCCTACAGGGGGCTGTGCGGCACTCCCTACAGGGGGCTGTGTGGCCCTCCCTACAGGGGGCTGTGTGGCACACTCAACCGGGGGCTGTGTGACGCTATCTACAAGGGGGCTGTGTGGCACTATCTACAAGGGGGCTTTGTGGCGCTACCTACAAGGGGGCTGTGTGGCGCTACCTACAAGGGGGCTGTGTGGCGCTACCTACAAGGGGGCTGTCTGGCGCTACCTACAAGGGGGCTGTGTAGCGCTACCTACAAGGGGCTGTGTGGCGCTACCTACAGGAGGAATCTGTGAGTGGGGGTCTGATGATCATTTTACTGAGTGGTGGGCTGATGGTCATTTTACTGTGAGTGGGGGTTGATGGTCATTTTTCTGTGAGTGAGGGGCTGATGGTCTTCAAGTGGTTTCCACCTCTGACCTCCAATTGAAATTAATAGGAGGCAGAAGATACCTGCGGCGCTCGTTTGGAGCTTTTTTTCCTGCGTCTTTTGCATTCGCTTCAACAGCTTAAGAAAAAACACAAAAAAAAGGTCACACAACGCTGTCAGTTGCTGAAGGAATTTTGAGGCAGATTTTTTTTGCCTAACAAAAAACGTGTGTGAACATGCCCTACGAGTGGAGTGCTTATTCTTAGCCGTTTTCTGTCTTTCTCAAAACAATTTTTGGTAGGGGGGCCCTGAGGAAATTTTGTTTTTCCAGTGCTGCCTCGAGTCCGAAAAGGTTGGGAAACTCTGTACTAGGGTCCTGTCATGGGAACGGGGCCTAGGTGAGTACAATTTATGTTTTTGTTTGGGGGCACTGCCTACAAGTGGCAGGTGCGGGGACTGTATGTCACGATCTACAAGGGGGAGGTGGGGGACTGTATGGCACTGTCTACAAGGGGTAGGTGTGGGGGCTGTATGGCACAATCTACAAAAAGGAGATGGGGGATTATGGCACTGTCTACAGGGAGGCTATATGGCAAAATCTACAGGGGGGCATTATACTGTGTGGGGGCCACTAAGCGGATATTATACTGTGTAGGGGTACTACAGGGGGCATAATACTGTGGGCACAATTAGAGGACAAAATACTGTGTCCTTGAAGGGGTTGTAATATATTATTAAATATTATTATTATACTGTATGGGGGCACTAAAGGGGCATTATAATTGTTTTATGGGGCATTTTTTTTTAATGATGGGGTGGGGCGCCGAAAGATCATTTCGCACAGGGCACCATCTATCCTAGGGCCGTCCCTGGTTGTAAATGATAGTAAAATTGTTGCCCATTTCTGCTAAGCCCTGCCCATTTTTTGCCCCCAAAAATTTTGACATTTGCGCATTTTGTGAATTTTCTACGCTAGTAAACTGTTGTAGAAAGGTTAATATATTCCCCCCAAAGGCTACAGACCGTAATACAATATCTTAACGTAAGGATGTGTACACTTAATTGTGCTGCAACGCTTGTTGTCTCCATTCTATGTCAGTGTGGGAAGTAGATGTCCGGCCTTATGATTTTGTGATATGTGATAGACCCAAAATCCCAAGCACTAAACCAAAGAAAGCACAGGCCGGACGGACCCTGCCACAGTGGAGGGTAGGCCAGACATGACGGGGATAGGAGGGAGGATCGTGTCACAGCCAAAGGGGAGGGTTAGTGGAGGGGGTGGGTCTAGGAGAGGGAGGGGATCCGGTGAGGGTTAGCAAGAAGTGCGCTGACTTCCCGGTCTTTTGGTGGGGAGCAGCGCACGGAGTAAGACATCCATCCACGCATCTCCCATCCGGCGGCCATCTTACCTCATGTCAGCGCAGCAGTTCATTGAGCAGATGCGGGCGGCGGCTGCTGCATTCGGCCCCACCTGGTTGGAGGAACAAGCTGCAGCGGTGGCCAACGGTACCTTCGGCTGTCTCTCCTCCGCTCCGGGCCCGGCGCTCGCATCCTCCAAAGAAGCCTAAGCCCCGACGTGGCTCCTCGGACTCGGCGCCGCAGAGGGAGCTTTGTGAGGGACCCTCCGGCTCGGGCGTCTGGCAGCACTGATACTGCAGCCAGTGCCAGGGTCGGGAGGAATCCCGCTTCGCGGCGGAGTCCAGCGGAGGTGGGGGGGGTGCGGCCTCTACTTCCGGTCACCCCTCCACTCACCAGTTCTACGCCGGCTTACCATGGTTCGGACGGCTGCCCCTGGTGATGTGCCGGCTGGGGGTGGAGCCCCACGGCAATCCGGAAGAAACAAGGGACCTGCATTGGGCTGCAGGCCTAGGTCGTCCGTTTCGAGGGTGACTCCCGGGCGGCGAGCTTCCGGACCTCCGGTGCCGGTCGACTGCCAGAGAGAGAGCTTGGGAGTCTGCCCCTCCCCCACCTCGGTTCCTGCCGTTGATCACACCTGTGCGTGCTGCCATGGATCGGGGACCAGATCTGCCGAAGACCTTGAGGATGGGGAGCTTCGTGGACAGGACGATCCAGCTGATGGGTCCACAGCGCCTGAGCAGCTCGGTGAGTCGTTTTTACTGTCTTTACCTTTTCCTGCTATACTTATATCTCCTGTTTCAGGGGAGGGTTCCGCGGTTGGGGAGCGGGTATGTGATGTGGGGCCTGGGTTTGTGAATGTTGGGGGTGGGGGGTATAGTCTGCGAGAGTTGGTCGGTTGCGTTAAGGAATTGTTAGGTCTCGCGGTCTCCTGTGGCGGCGTGGGTGGGGGCTGGTGGGGTAGGGTTTAATGCCCCGGCGGCGGTCGCTACGAGTGTAGGAGCAAATACGGAATCCGTGGCTGTGTCTGTTCAGACCGACTCGGCGGCGGCGGTTGATGGTGTTCGGTTGGATGATAAAGCCAGGGGGAGGTTTATGTGTGTTTTGAAGGACCTTTGGGGGCAAACTTGAAGCAGGAAGTTCGGGAAAAAATTTGGAACGACGAGTACGTGGAAATTTTTTCATTGATGCCCCTGGAAAAATGTAATCTGTAGAAGGGGTAGCGAGATGAGAGTAAGAAGGAGGAGGAGGAAAAGCATTGTTACCGCCTTATCCCTAAGACATTTGTTAACTGGTTGCAAGCGTTCGCCATTTTGGCCAGTGTTATTGGTGAAAAGGCTCTGGAACATTGCTCCCCCCTGTTTTGCTATATGGATGTCATCGGGGAAGCCCATAGGGTATATGGGGGGGGTAGCTTGGCTACGTTATGATGAGCAGTTTAGACAACGGAAGGCGGTTCGGCTCAATATTAGGTGGGACCACAAGGATATTGCCCTGTGGTTACGGGTAACGGCTCCGGTTCGACCGGGCCAGTCCTTTCCCGGGAGCGGGGGGGGGGGCAGCAGTCTGGTCAATCCAGCTCAGGGGGCAACGCAAAGCTCGGGCTGTGCTGGCAATACAATGAGAGACAGTCTAAATTTGGTGCAGGTTGCAAGTTCAAGCACCTTTGTTCTCAATGCAATGGGGCATCCCATGGGGCATCTAAATGCTTGTGCAAGGGAAAACGAGGTGGGGGAGGGGGTTTTAACGCCAGTCATGGGGGTGACGCCAGTGAAGCTGGAAAGGATGGTCAGGTTTCTAAAAAGTTATCCGGACAGGGCCAGCGCGCAGTTGTTGTTTGATGGTTTTAATGTGGGTTTTTGTATCCCCCTCCCCTCCTCACAGGGTCCCCTTTTCCATAAAAAATCTGAAGTCAGCTTACCAGCATCCTGACGTGGTTAGGGAGAAGTTGGCAAAAGAGGTGGATTTGGGGCGCATGGCGGGGCCCTTTAGTTCTCTCCCCATCCCGGGTTTGGTCATCTCCCCGCTGGCGGTTGTCCCGAAGAAGGAGGCAAACAAATACCGTTTGATTCACCATTTGTCTTATCCCAAGGGCTTGTCGGTTAATGACGGGGATAGATCGGGATCTTTGCTCGGTCGTGTATACGTCATTCGACGCGGCGGTGCAGTGGGTGCGTTTCCATAGTAGGGGGGCGTTAATGGTCAAGACGGATGTCAAGGCGGCTTTTCGGCTGTTGCCTGTGCATGCGGATAGTCAGCGTTTACTGAGGTGTTTTTGGGGGGGAGGTTTTTATGTGGATCGGTGTCTCCCCATGGGTTGTTCCATTTCTTGTGCGTACTTTGAGGCGTTTAGCTCATTTTTGGAATGGGTGGTCAAATCTGTGGCGGGGGTGGATTTGATCATTCATTATTTAGACGATTTCTTGTGCGCAACGATCTTGGGGCCTGCCCGTTCCGTTAGTTGGTTCGGGACATAAAACACAATCTGTTGCACCTGTGGTCGTTGTACCCGAACTTGATCACGGTGTGGTCGGATATTTTGCCTAGAAAATCCTGGCGTTTGGCACGGTCGGTGGAGCGGATCAACAAAGCCAGGATAATAGTTAACAGGGCGGTGTCTGCAGAGGCGGATTATCATTAGGGCGGTTCGGGCGGCCGCCCGGGGCCCAAGGCTCCCAGGGGGCCCAAAGCCAACCAAACCCCCTCATGCCCAGTGGCGTCGCTAGCCCTGGAGGGAGCCCCGATTCCTGGACTGCACCTGTCATCAGACGAACGGAGCTTCGACGCCTACTTAGCAGCCGTGGTCTGTGCTGCAATCTCTCCCTGTGCTGCTTTAGAAGTTCCCCCTCCAGCCCCCCTTCCCTGCTCTAAACATCTCTCCTCCTGCTGCTAGCTGTCGGGACATGGGGGAGGGGAGACTGTCTGCGGGGTCTGTGTCGGGCTGTGAGCAGGAGAAGAGCTGCAGTGAAGACTCACAAATATCCTACATAAAAGGTAAGTTCATGTGTGTTTACAATGTGTACTTTATATGTGTATAGTGTGCATACTCGTGTGTGTTTACAATGTGTACTTTATATGTGTATAATGTGCATACTCGTGTGTGTTTACAATGTGTACTTTATATGTGTATAATGTGCATACTCGTGTGTGTTTACAGTGTGTACTTTATATGTGTATAATGTGCGTACTCGTTTGTGTTTACAGTGTGTACTTTATATGTGTATAATGTGCATACTCGTGTGTACTTTATATGTGTATAATGTGCATACTCGTGTGTACTTTATATGTGTATAATGTGCATACTCATGTGTACTTTATATGTGTATAATGTGCATACTCGTGTGTGTTTACAATGTGTACTTTATATGTGTATAATGTGCATACTCGTGTGTACTTTATATGTGTAGACTGTACATACTCGTGTGTATTTTATATGTGTATAATGTGCATACTCATGTGTACTTTATATGTGTATAATGTGCATACTCGTGTATACGTGCGCGTGTGTATGTATATAAAAAGCACCATTTCCTGAATTTTTGCTGCAGAAAATGTTGCGTATTTTGCGTTTTCCTCAATGTTGGGAGATGGTGACGCAGCATTTCAGTCACTAGCCGCAGCAGGAATTGACATGCTGCATTACGAGAAATACGCACCGCAGGACAAAATGTCTGGTCGGAAATTTTACACAGCTTCTGGATGAGATTTGGTAAATCTCACTCACTTTGCTGCTACCGTATTCTGCGTATTTTCCGGGAGGAAAATACGCAGCAATTCCGATAGGTGTGGACAAGCCCTAATACAGTAGCAGCAGAGTAGATTAGATGTGAACAATTCTCATCACACGCTGCGTAAATGATAAGTGGGGAAAAAAAAAGCTCAGAAATTGACCTGCGGTGCGTTTTTTTATTCCGCAGCATGTCAATTGTATTTGCGTAAACGCTGCTCATTTGTTTCGGGTTTTCCCCATTTAATTCAATGGGGAGGTAAAACCTGCAACAGATAACAGATGTTATGTAAAAACGCAATTTAGAAAAAATAAAAATCTTATACTTGCCCAGAATTCTGTTTCTTCGTCCGGGCCGGCCTCCTGGGATGACGTTTCACCCCTTGTGACCGCTACAGCCAATCACAGACTGCAGCAGTCATATTGGATAAAATGTCATCCCAGGGCTGCAGTGTAGCGACGCTGTATAGCACTATATACAAGGGGTGGGGAGCGCTGTGTGGCACTATATATAAGGGGGAGTGCTGTGTGATGCTATCTATAGGGGGCTGTGTGATGCTATCTATAGGGGGCTGTGTGACGCTCTATACAGGGGGTTGTGTGTGTGTGGTTCTATCTACAGGGGGGGTGTGTGTGTGTGTGTGTGTGTGTGTGGCTCTATCTACAGGGGGTGTGTGTGTGGTGCTGTCTACATGGGGTGTGTGTGTGTGTGTCTCTAGCTACAGGGGGGTGTGTGTGGCTCTATCTACAGGGGGGTGTGTGTGTCTCTATCTACAGGGGTGTGTGTGGCTCTATCTACAGGGGCGTGTGTGTGTGTGTGTGTGTGTGTGTGTGTGTGTGGCTCTAGCTACAGGGGGGTGTGTGTGGCTCTATCTACAGGGGTGTGTGTGTGTCTCTATCTACAGGGGTGTGTGTGGCTCTATCTACAGGGGTGTGTGTGTGTGTGTGTGTGTGTGTGTGTGTGTGTGTGTGTGTGTGTGTGTGTGTGTGTGTGTGTGTGTGTGAGTGTGTGTGTGTGTGTGGCTCTAGCTACAGGGGGTGTGTGTGTGGTGCTGTCTACATGGGGGGTTGGGGCTGTGTCCCTGCACAGTGTGATACTGTCAGTATGTAGGGACACAGCCCTGTGAAAGGGGAATCACAACACCCAATTGTTAATGCTTGTGCAAAAAGGTAGTGTTAGAAATAGTTACGGCGCGGCAGGGTGGCGGTGGAGAAGGGGGGCCCAAGTTTGGATAACAGCCCAGGGCCCATGGTCTTCTTAATCCGCCACTGGGTGTCTGAATTTGTTGCGCGGAATGGTGGCATATGTGTTCGGCACTGGGATTTGGAAGCTGGAGTTGGAGCGTATTGGAGTGCAGATGGTGTCACCTGAATGATGTGGGAACGGATTTGTGGTGCTTGGGCTTGCAGGATGGCATTGAGAGGGCTATTTTATTGTCCTTGGAGTTAGACAAATAATTATGGGGGGGATGCATCGTGGGTATGGATCCCCCCGGGTTTTAAAGATGAAAGGACACTATCTGGTGGTTGGATAGTGTGGTTTCCTTAGGGTGTTATCCCTTGGGAGAGGTGGCAGTTACCTTACGGCATCTGCCAGGAATATTGGTGCCTCTGAGCCGGGTTTTTACGGCTGGGGGTAAAATGGTGGGGCAGATAGCCGGTAACATAAAAAGTTAATGATAGCTCCAAGGACTTCTCCTAGTCTATGTGTTAATGTTTGTTTGTCAGTGGTGTCTGACGTGTTTGGGTTATAATTTATGGTTCGTGCATTATTGATTTATTATTGTTTTTGTTAATAAATAATATGGATATTATTTAATTATGGTTAATTGAGTTAACTAACTTTTATATTTATTTCTTAATAAAATGGCTGCTGTGGCCACTTTATCCAAACCCTCGGAGTCGAGTCTTCATGAGAGAAAGGTGTGGGTTATGAATGGGGAACAGATATATAGGTAAGTGTAATTTGCATACACATACATCACTCGACTTACCCCAAGTCATGCAAAATAAAGACACAAAACATTATAATTGGGTGTTAAATGGTCAAAACTTTTATTATATTATATGACCAAACCCAAAATGGCAAACCTCCGACTCACGAAGAGTCACCCTCCAGCACGCAGGAAAGGAAAAACCCCCTGTGGGGGAAACCTCTAGGGAAACCATGGCTGGAGGATTGCCCTTCCTCTGGGCTTAGCAGGTGCCAAAATATCATTTGTAACAGAATTTGTACATTTTCTCAGATTTTCAAGGAAATACAATACAATGAACGAACGACATAAAACACATAAATCGGCTGATCTGGTTGGCTAGGCGGATGTCTCTCTTCCTGGGCACCCATTAAAATGAATGGGTGATCCACGGATGACACGGGTCCTCCAGATGCCTCCTTGTAGCACCTGTCTCCGCTCCAGCTAATAGAGAGGGATCTCCTGCTGGAAACCCCCTCTACTACAGACAACCCGTATGAAGAGGATGGCATCACTGTGATGAAGAAGTGCTCTGGGGTGAAGGGTTTCCCTGCTAGAACCTCCAAATTACATCAGGTCGGTATTGGTGGGGAAGTCAAGCTCAAGGTCCTCAGTCCCATCCAATATGGCGCTGAATGTGGCAGTAAAACCTTCTAATATGGAATCTTCTTTATGTCATAAACATTTGTATTTATGACATCAGCGCATTCATCATCATTACTGCAGGAGTTTATTACCACTGCACAACTCATACATTGTGACGTCACCCACAGTGGTCTGAAGTGTTAACCCTTTAATGACTGGCAGTGTACTTACCACAGAGGCCATAAAGCTGAAGAGAACATATCAGCGGCCATAAAGGAAAAGGGATAATGCAGGGAGCATCTCCGCACAAGAACTATCCATGACAAAGGGTTGTCCAGGATAAGATAACTTGTCTGCTTTCTCCAAAAACCAGCACCACACCTGTCCATAGGTTGTGTGTGGTACTACAGCTCATTACCATTCACTTCAATGGAGCAAACCTGCAATACCAGATACGACCTGTGGATAGGTGTGGTGCTGTTTTTGGAAGAAAGCAACCATATTTTTCTAATCCTGCACAGCCCCTGTTAGAAATAGTTCAAAAAAAGGGGGGAGAAAATAAATTTAAAAAAGGTAAAAAGAGGAACTCTGAGGTAAAAGAAATCAAACTAGACTGAAAGGAGTTTGCTGGAGGTGCCAGATGGAAATGTATCTTGAAGGGGGGGCTTCAGAGAGTGGGTTTTAACCCCTTCTAGCCCTATGAAGTGCTGTTGCATTGAAAAACTATGCAGTTCATCTTCGAATGCAGCGTCACAAAAACAAATTATTTTGTAAAAAATAAAACTATATAAATTTGGTATCGCCATAATCGTAATGACCCGCAGAGTCAAGATATCATCCAATTCATGCCGCCCGATGAACACTGTAAAATCAAAACAGAAATGGCGGAATTACAGTTTTTTTTTTCAATTCACCCCACAAAATGAAGGTTTTTTTAAAAAAATAAATAATTTAATACATTATATGATACATTAGGCCGCAGGGTAAATTCCACATAAACAGCGCCATTCATCGGTTAACTGTTTAAATGATACCAGTCCAAGTGACCTTTATCGAAAAACACCATAAGAAATTTTTTCACAATTAACCTTCTAATTGGGCCTAGCATGTGTGATACTGTCTGCTAAGCCGTTGTATCTCAGCATATTATATGTGATACTGTCTGCTGAGCCGCTGTCTGCTATCAAGTAGCAGAGCTATCAGGTGTCATAGTGTAATGAAACGGGGTAGGGAGACGGACAGGTGAGCCCTAATCTACACAAAACTCAGTCCCTGCCTACTTGCACGGCCCGTCCTAAGTGACGGCATACAACTGGGCGACAGTCCCTACGCTCAATAAGTGCAAGACAGACAACACAAGACAAGGGCACACAGAAGAAAAGGGGGGAGGTAGGGGCAGTTGCCCACGGAAACACCATGAGCAACAGGCAGTGGTGAGCGAGCCGAGACAAACCAGGAGAGTACGAAGTAGCAAATCAGAGCAGGAGAATAGTCAGTCAAGCCGGGGTCAATAAGTAACTACGGTCAATAAGGTAAATAGCAAGAATCGCAGAGCCAGTTAACAAGACAATCACAGGCAATGTACATGCTGCAAGTGAGGGTAAAAATAGACCAAGGGCGGGAGCTAGAACCGTCAGGCCAGGCAGTGGTAACAGATCGCGTCACTCTAGCAGACCTTGGAGCTGATGAAGTCTGATTAACCCCGGGCGTCGACATAGAACCTGTGTCTGGCAAACCCTTTACAGTACCACCCCTTTTATGAGGGGCAACTGGACCTTTCCTAGGTGGCCCTGGCTTATTGGGGAAACGAAGATGGAACTTCCTGAGCAATATACCGGCGTGAACATCCCGGGCGGGTACCCAAGTCCTCTCCTCAGGCCCGTATCCTCTCCAATGGACCAGGTACTGGAGGGAGACTTGGACCAATCTTGGCTACCTCGAATTCTACCCCATCCGGAGTGAGAACAGGGACCGGAGGTTTCCTCGATGTAGCCAAGGATGGGGAGCAGCTTTTCAAGAGGGAGGCATGGAACACGTGTATCTGAAAAGACGGGGGTAACTCCAGCCGGAAGGAGACAGGGTTGAGGACCCCAATGATTTTGTACGGCCCTATATACCGGGGAGCAAACTTCTTGGACGGAACTTTAAGGCGCAAATTTTTAGAAGACAGCCACACCAGGTCCCCGACCACAAACAGAGGGTTAGTTGAACGTCTTTTATCTGCCTGTGTCTTTTGGATGCTCTGGGACGCCTCAAGGTTCTTCTGAACATGGGCCCAGACTGTGCACAGTTCCCGATGAACGACATCTACCTTGCGATTGTTGGAACCCCGAGGTGAAACGGAGGACAACCGTGGATTAAACCCAAAATTACAGAAGAAGGGGGAAATCCCCGAAGAGTTACTGACCCGGTTATTAAGGGAAAACTCGGTGAGGGGAAAGAAGGTGACCCAATCATCTTGACAGTCTGAGATAAAAACACCTTAACTATTGTTCTAGAGACTGATTAGTCCTCTCAGTTTGGCCATTAGTTTCAGGATGGAAGGCCGAGGAAAAGGACAGATCAATCTCCAGCTTCTTACAGAAAGCTCTCCAAAACAATGAAACAAATTGTACCCCTCTGTCAGAAACAATATTGACCGGAACCCCATTGAGACGCAGGATGTGTTTGACAAACAAGGTAGCTAACGTCTTGGCATTGGGTAGTTTCTTGAGGGGTACAAAGTGGCACATCTTACTGAAGCGGTCTACTATTAACCCACACCACCTACTTGCCTTGGGACGGAGGCAGATCGATGATAAAATCCATTTAGATATGGGTCCAAGGTCTCTGGGGAATGGGCAAAGAACATAGTAAGCCCGCAGGTCGGGACCTGGGAGTCTTGGACCTAGCACAAATTTCACAAGTGGAGACGTAGGCCTTAACGTCTTTAAGCAACCCAGGCCACCAATAGGTTCTAGAAATGAGGTGCTTGGTACCCAGGATGCCTGGATGGCCAGATAGTGCGGAGTCATGATTCTCCCTGAGCAACCTTAGCCGGAATTGCAGGGGAACAAATAGCTTGTTCTCAGGAAGGTTCTCGGGAGCAGAAGCTTGATCAGCCGCAAATTTCGGAGAATAAGTCTGAATCCACAGAGGATATGATTATACCTGGGGGCAAAATACAAACGGGATCCTCCTCAGGAGGAGGGCTGGCCATGAAGCTACGCGACAGAGCATCAGCTTTAATATTTTTTGACCCAGCCCTATAGGTAACCACAAAGTTTAATCTCGTAAAAAACAATGCCCATCGAGCTTGTCTCGGGTTTAGCCTCCAGGCAGATTCTAGGAAAACCAGATTCTTGTGGTAAGTAAGGACTGTTACCTGGTGCCTAGCCCCCTCCAGGAAGTGACGTCACTCTTCAAATGCCTATTTAATGGCTAAGAGTTCGCGGTTGCCAACGTCATAGTTTCTCTCAGTGGAGGCGAACTCCCTGGAGAAGTAGGCACAGGGACGGAGATGGGTGAGAGACCTAGTACCCTGGGAGAAGACAGCACCCACTGCCACCTCGGAGGCGTCAACCTCCATGATAAATGGCTCCATTTGGTTAGGCTGAATCAGCACTGGGACAGAGACAAAGCACCTCTTAAGGACCTCAAAAGGCTGGACCGCCTCCGGAGGCCTTTGGAGGAGATCAGCACCTTTACGAGTGAGGTCCGTAAGAGGCTTAGCGATGACCGAGAAGTTAGCATTAAATCTCCTGTAATAATTAGCAAACCCCAGGAAACACTGTAAGGCCTTCAGGAAGGCAGGGCGGATCCATTCTGCCACGGCCTGAACCTTGGCAGGGTCCATGCGGAATTCGTTAGGAGTGAGGATTTGACCCAAAAATGGTATCTCCTGCACCCCAAACACACATTTTTCGGTTTTTGCAAAGAGTTTGCTTTTCCGAAAGGCCTGGAGCACCTTCCTGACATGCTCAATGTGGGAGGACCAGTCCTTGAAAAAAACCACAAGTATATCATCAGGGTACACTTCAAGAAATACCCCCAGATAGTCTCTTAAAATCTCATTTATGAAATTCTGGAGCATTACACAACCCAAAGGGCATTACGAGATATTCAAAATGACCTTCGGGTGTATTAAACACAGTCTTCCACACATCCCCCTCTCTTATCCGGATAAGGTCATAAGCCCCCTGAAGATCGAACTTAGAGAACCATTGGGCTCCCTGAACCTGATTGAAGAGATCAGGAATCAAAGGAAGGGGATATTATTTAAATTTCGGTAATCGATGCACGGCCTAAGACCACCATCCTTCTTCCCCACGAAGAAGAAGCCAGCACCTACCGGAGAAGTAGAGGGGCAAATGTAACCCTTGGCCAGGCTTTCCTGGATATATTCTCTCATGGTTTCACATTCAGGACAAGAGAGATTAAATATCCTACCTTTAGGGAGCATAGCTCCTGGTACCAAATCGATCGCGCAATCGTACTCTCTGTGAGGAGGTAACTCTTCGGAGGCCCTTTTAGAAAAGACATCAGCAAAGTCCTGAATAAACTGAGGTAGAGTGTTCACCTCCTCAACGAGAGAAACCAAATTAATAGAAAAACATGACGTCATGCATTCATTACCCCATTTAGTAAGATTACCAGTATTCCAGTTAAAAGTGGGATTATGCGTCTGCAACCAAGGAAGGCCTAAAATCAAATCGGACGATAACCCCTGCATCACTAACACAGAACACTGCTCCAAATGCATGGAGCCAACAATGAGTTCAAAAACAGGGTTATGCTGCATAAAATAACCATTAGCAAGCAGAGTGGAATCAATACCCACTACCTGGACAGGTTTAGGCAAATCAATTAATGGCATAGCTAGAGACATAGCAAATTCTACAGACATAGTATTAGTAGCAGACCCTGAATCCACAAAGACACTGCCGGTGGCAGACCTTCCATCAAAAGAGACCTGAAAGGGAAGCAAGATTTTATTAGGCTTCATGTTTGCGGCTAATACCTGTGCGCCCAAGCGACCTCCCCGATGGTCACTTAGGCGCGGAAGTTTTCCTGCTGCTTATTCTTGCGCCTGGGACAGGAGTTCAATAGATGCTTGTCATCCCCACAGTAGAAGCAGAGACCATTCTTTCTGCGGAAATCTCTACGTTGTTGGGGAGACACGGAGGCCCCGAGTTGCATCTGTTCATCCGAGTTCTCCGTGGAAGTACGAAGCAACGGAACCCCTGGAGCCATCATAGGGGAGCCAGAGGTGAAGGCACCAGAATGTTCAAGTCGTCGCTCCCTGAGACGTCAGTCAAGACGTACCGCTAAAGCCATAGCCTGATCTAGAGAGTCTGAAGTGGGATAGCTAACTAACAGGTCTTTCAGGGCGTTCGACAGACGCAATCTAAACTATCACCTCAAGGCAGGGTCATTCCACCTAGAAGCTACACACCACTTACTAAAGTTAGAACAGTATTCCTCAATGGGTCTCTTACCCTGACGTAAGGTCACCAGCCAGTCTTGTCAGTCTCGTCATAGATGAGCCCGAGAGCAGAAAAAAAAAGGTCAACAGAAGAAAGTTCAGGGGCGTCAGGAGCCAAGGAGAAGGCTCATTCCTGGGGGCCGTCCTGGAGCTGGGACCTAATTATACCCACTCGCTGGCTCTCAGAACCTGAGGAGTGGGGTCTTAATTGGAAATAGAGTCTACAACTCTCCCGAAAAGAGAAAAAAGTCTTCCGGTCCCCTGAGAACTGGTCAGGCAACTTGAGGTGGGGTTCAGAAGGTGAGGTGAAGGGCACTACCTGGGTAGCATCACGCTAGTTGAACCTCTGAGCCAGGTCTTGGACCTGTAGGGAGAGACCCTGCATTTGCTGAGCTAGGGTCTCAAGGGGATCCATAGTAGAGTCAGGGACCAGGGTAAGAAAAGGTATAGGGCCTGTGATTATGTAATGAAACGGGGTAGGGAGACGGACAGGTGAGCCCTAATCTACCCGCAACTCAGTCCCTGCCTACTTGCACGGCCCTTTCTAAGTGACGGCGTACAACTGGGCGACGGTCCCTACGCTCAATAAGTGCAAGACAGACAACACAAGACAAGGGCACACAAAAGAAAAAGGGGGAGGTAGGGGCAGTTGCCCATGGAAACACCGTGAGCAACAGGCAGTGGTGAACCAGCCGAGACAAACCAGGAGAGTACAAAGTAGCAAATCAGAGCAGGAGAATAGTCAGTCGAGCCAGGATTAATAAGCAACAGTGGTCAATAAGGTAAATAGCAAGAATCGCAGAGCCAGGAAACCAGACAATCGCAGGCAAGGAACATGCAGCAAGTGAGGGTAAACATAGACAAAGGGCGGGAGCTAGAACCGTCAGGCCAGGCTGTGATAGGATCTCCCTCTCCTCAGCCTACCAGCCTGAGTGGTAACAGATCGCGTCACTCTAGCAGACCTTGGAGCTGATGAAGGCTGATTAACCCCAGGCGTCGACACAGAACCTGTGTCTGGCAAATCCTTTACACATAGTCTGTGTAATGGCAGGAAGGAGGTGAAGGGAAAGTGAGCCCTAATCTACCCACCGCCCTGTCCCTGCCTACTTGCAATGACCCGCCCTAGGCGACGGGGTACAACTGGGCGGCGGTCCCTACGCTGTCTAAGTGCACGGGAGAACAAACAGGGAACACGCAAGGGAAGGGGCCGTAGCGGTGAATGAGTAGTCAGGACCAGGATGAAGTGGAGTATACCAAAGTGAGCACGGAGAAGGAAGCAAGCCAGGGGCAAAGCAAAGCAGGTTAAGCGGAACTGCAGCAAGGCAGAAGCACGGCAGAAGCAGGCTGGAGCAAGCAGCAGTGAGGCCAGGAATCCAGAAGAATTACAAGCACTGAGGAAGAGAACACGGCAGGTAATAAAGGACAGGGGGCGGAGCTAACTCCGACTGACCAGGCCGCGATAGGCTCTCCCACTCCTGAGCCTGCCACCCTGGTTGGTGGGAGATAGTGTCAGTCGAACAGGTCTGGCCTCAGGTGTGGATTGATTAATCCCAGGAGTATACCTAGACGTAGTACCTGGCAGATCCCTAACAGTACTCCCCCTTTTATGAGGGGCCACCGGACCCTTACTAAGAGGACCCGGTTTAGTAGGGAAGAGAAGGTGGAACCTCCTGATCAATACCCCAGCGTGAACATCACGGGCTGGTACCCAAGTCCTCTCCTCCGGCCCGTATCCTCTCCAATGGACCAGGTACTGGAGGGAGCCCTGGACCATCCTACTGTCCATAATCTTGGCCACCTCGAATTCCACCCCCTCAGGGGTGAGAACGGGAACAGGAGGTTTCCTCGAGGGGGACCAGGACGGGGAGCAGCGTTTAAGGAGGGAGGCATGGAAGACGTCATGTATGCGAAAGGATGGGGCAGCTCCAGACGGAAGGATACAGGGTTGAGGACTTCAATGATCTTATAAGGTCCAATAAATCGGGGAGCAAACTTCCTGTACGGGACCTTAAGGCGCAAGTTCCTGGACGACAACCAGACCAAATCCCCGACGACAAACCGGGGGTTAGCAGAACGTCTACTCTCCACCTGATTATTTTGTGCGCTCTGGGACGCCTCTAGGTTCTTCTGAACCTGGGCCCAGACCGTGCACAGTTCCCGATGAACAACCTCTACCTCAGGATTATTGGAACAACCAGGGGAAACGGAGGAGAACCTTGGTTTAAACCCGAAATGACCCGATTATTCAGGGAAAATTCAGCAAGGGGAAGGAATGAGACCCAATCGAATTGACAGTCAGAAATGAAACACCTTAAATATTGTTCCAGGGATTGGTTAGTCCTTTCCGTTTGGCTATTAGTTTCGGGATGGAAGGCGGAGGAGAAGGACAGATCAATCTCCAACTTTTTACAAAAAGCTCTCCAAAATAAGGAAACAAATTGTACCCCTCTGTCAGAAACGATATTGACTGGGGCCCCATGGAGACGCAGGATGTGTTTCACAAACAAAGAAGCTAACGTCTTGGCGTTAGGTAGCTTCTTAAGGGGCACAAAGTGGCACATCTTGCTGAAGCGGTCTACTACCACCCACACCACCGACTTGCCCTGAGATGGAGGCAAATCGGTGATAAAATCCATGGAGATATGGGTCCAAGATCTCTGGGGAATGGGCAAGGAACGTAGTAGGCCCGCAGGTCGGGACCTAGGGGTTTTGGACCTAGCGCAAACCTCACAAGCGGCGACGTAAGCCCTAACGTCTTTAGGCAACCCAGGCCACCAATAGTTTCTGGTAATGAGGTGTTTGGTGCCCAAGATGCCAGGATGACCAGATAGAGCGGAGTCATGGTTTTCCCTGAGTACCCTTAGCCGGAATTGCAGGGGAACAAACAGTTTGTCCCCAGGGACGTTCCCGGGAGCTGCACCCTGATCAGCCGCGATATCAGAAGCTAAATCAGAGTCCGTGGCAGAAACGATTATACCAGGGGGTAAAATACAAGCAGGATCCTTCTCGGAAGGAGGATTGGCCATGAAACTACGTGACAGAGCATCAGCCTTAATCTTCTCGGACCCAGCCCTATAGGTAACCAAGAAATTAAATCTGGTAAAGAATAGTGCCCACCGAGCTTGTCTAGGATTAAGCCTCCGGGCCGATTCTAGGAAAACCAGATTCTTGTGATCCGTAAGGACCGTTACCTGGTGTCTGGCCCCCTCCAGGAAGTGCCGCCACTCTTCAAAAGCCCATTTAATGGCTAGAAGTTCGCGGTTGCCAATATCATAGTTACTCTCCGTGGGTGAAAACTTCCTAGAGAAGTAAGCACAGGGGCGGAGATGGGTGAGGGAGCTGGTACCCTGGGACAAGACGGCCCCCACTCCCACCTCGGATGCGTCAACCTCCACAATAAATGGCTCCTCTTGGTTGGGCTGAATCAGCACGAGGGCCGAGATAAAGCACTTCTTGAGGGTCTCAAAGGCCTGGACGGCCTCAAGGGGCCAATGGAGGACATCAGCACCCTTGCGAGTAAGGTCCGTAAGAGGCTTAGCGACGACCGAGAAGTTGGCAATAAATCTCCTGTAATAGTTGGCGAACCCTAAAAAACACTGTAACGCCTTAAGGGAGGCAGGTTGGACCCATTCCGCCAAAGCCTGAACCTTGGCAGGGTCCATGCGGAATTCATGAGGAGTGAGGATTTGCACTAAAAATGGTATCTCCTGTACCCCAAAGACACATTTTTCAGTCTTAGCAAACAGATTATTCTCCTGAAGGACCTGGAGCACCTTCCTGACATGCTCCACGTGGGAGGACCAGTCCTTGGAAAACACCAGTATGTCATCAAGGTACACAACAAGAAAATTACCCAGGTAATCTCTCAGGATTTCATTAATAAAATTCTGGAAGACAGCAGGGGCATTACACAACCCAAAGGGCATGACCAGGTATTCGAAATGACCCTCGGGTGTGTTGAACGCAGTTTTCCACTCATCCCCCTCTTTGATGCGGATAAGGTTATATGCCCCCCGTAGATCGAACTTAGAAAACCATTGGGCTCCCTGAACCTGATTAAAAAGATCCGGAATCAAAGGAAGTGGGTACTGGTTCCTTACGGTGACCTTATTCAGGTTACGATAATCAATGCACGGCCTAAGACCACCATCCTTCTTCCCCACGAAAAAGAAGCCAGCACCTACAGGAGAAGTCGAGGGGCGAATGAAACCCTTGGCCAGGCATTCTTGGATATACACCCTCATAGCTTCATGTTCAGGACATGAAAGATTAAATATCCTACCCTTAGGAAGCTTGGCACCAGGCACCAAATCGATGGCGCAATCGTAATCTCTATGGGGGGGCAACACCTGGGAGGCCTCCTTAGAAAACACATCGGCGAAGTCCTGAACAAACTCAGGAAACGTGTTTACCTCCTCCCGGGGAGAAATAGAGTTAACAGAAAGACATGACATAAGACATTCACTACCCCATTTGGTGAGATCCCCAGTATTCCAATCAAACGTGGGATTATGCAGCTGCAACCAAGGAAGACCTAATACCAGATCGGACGATAATCCCTGCATCACCAGTACAGAGCACTGCTCCAAATGCATGGAGCCAACAAGGAGTTCAAAAACAGGAGTATGCTGTGTAAAATAACCATTAGCAAGGGGAGTTGAGTCGATACCTACTACAGGGATAGGATAAGGTAAATCAATAAAAGGCATCTTTAGAGACATAGCAAATTCCACAGACATGATATTAGCAGATGAGCCAGAATCCACGAAAGCACTGCCCGTGGCAGACCGGCCAGCAAACGAGACCTGAAAGGGAAGCAAAATTTTATTGCGTTTCACATTAACGGGAAATACCTGTGCGCCCAAGACCTCCCCGATGATCACTTAGGCGCGGAAGTTTTCCGGCTTCTTATTCTTGCGCCTGGGACAGGTGTTCAGTAGATGCTTGTCGTCCCCACAGTAGAAGCAGAGACCATTCATTCTGCGAAACTCCCTACGTTGTCGAGGGGACATGGAGGCCCCGAGTTGCATAGGTACCTCCGAGTCCTCCGTGGAGGGGCGAGGAGACGGGACCTCGGGGGGGATCGCAGAAAAGTCAGAGGGGAGCACATTGAAGCGTTCAAGCTGACGTTCCCTGAGACGTCGGTCAAGTCGTACTGCTAGGGCCATAACCTGGTCAAGGGAGTCAGAAGAGGGGTAGCTAACCAGCAGATCCTTCAGGGCGTCAGATAATCCTAACCTAAACTGGCACCTTAGGGCCGGATCGTTCCACCGAGAAGCTACGCACCACTTTCTAAAATCAGAACAGTATTCCTCAACCGGTCTCCTACCCTGACGTAAGGTCACCAGCTGACTCTCGGCTAAAGCAGTCCTGTCAGTCTCGTCGTAAATGAGTCCGAGGGCAGAGAAAAAACGATCAACAGAGGAAAGTTCAGTGGCGTCAGGAGCCAAGGAGAAGGCCCATTCTTGGGGCCCTTCCTGGAGTCGGGATATGATGATACCCACCCGCTGGTTCTCGGAACCTGAGGAGTGGGGTTTTAGGCGGAAATACAGTCTGCAACTCTCCCGGAAGGAGAGAAACGTCTTACGGTCCCCTGAGAACCGGTCAGGTAACTTGAGGTCGGGTTCTAGAGGTGAGGTGAGGGGTACTACTAAGGCAGGGTCACCCAGGTTGACCCTCTGGGCCAGGGCCTGGACCTGTAGGGAGAGGCCCTGCATCTGCTGGGTCAGGGTCTCAAGGGGGTCCATGATAGCGTCAGCGTAGGAGAAATGGTAGACTAGGTAGGGGCTTGTAATTATGTAATGGCAGGAAGGAGGTGAAGGGAAAGTGAGCCCTAATCTACCTACCGCCCTGTCCCTACCTACTTGCAACGACCCGCCCTAGGCGACGGGGTACAACTGGGCGGCGGTCCCTACGATGTCTAAGTGCATGGGAGAACAAACAGGGAACATGCAAGGGAAGGGGCAGTAGCCACGGAACGCCGCGAGGAAACGGAGCGGTGAATGAGTAGTCAGGACCAGGATGAAGTGGAGTATACCAAAGTGAGCACGGAGAAGGAAGCAAGCCAGGGGCAAAGCAAAGCAGGTTAAGCGGAACTGCAGCAAGGCAGAAGCACGGCAGAAGCAGGCTGGAGCAAGCAGCAGTGAGGCCAGGAATCCAGAAGAATTACAAGCACTGAGGAAGAGAACACGGCAGGTAATAAAGGACAGGGGGCGGAGCTAACTCCGACTGACCAGGCCGCGATAGGCTCTCCCACTCCTGAGCCTGCCACCCTGGTTGGTGGGAGATGGTGTCAGTCGAACAGGTCTGGCCTCAGGTGTGGATTGATTAATCCCAGGAGTATACCTAGACGTAGTACCTGGCAGATCCCTAACAGTCTGGATTCACATAAGCACATTACGTCTGTAATGGACGGAACGTATTTCGGCCGCAAGTCCCGGATCGAACACACTGCAGGGAGCCAGGCTCCTAGCATCATAGTTATCTGCGACGCTAGGAGTCCCTGCCTCTCCGCGGAACTACTGTCCCGTACTGAAAACTTGATTACAGTACGGGACAGTTGTCCTGCAGCGAGGCATGGACTCCTAGCATCGTACATAACTATGATGCTAGGAGCCCGGCTCCCTGCACTGTGTTCGGTCCAGGACTTGCGGTCGAAATACGTTCCGTCCATTACGGATGTAACATGGTCGTGTGAACCCTGCCTTAGGATTCACACGCAAAGTAAAAAATGGCTGAAAATTACAGAGCTGTTTTCAGAGAACACAGCCTTTGATTTACAGACGTTTTTGAAGGTGAAGACGTTTTGGGAGGTGTTTAGTTCTAGATGTTTTTGGAGCTGTTTTTCCATTGACACAATGAAAAACATCTCCAAAAACGGCTCAAGAAGTGACATGCTCCTTGTTTTTATGTGCCGTTTTAAAATACAATAGGCAGATGTTTGTAGGCATTGGGCTACAGATTTTTCAGTCGTATTTGAAGGTGTTTACGCCCCGAAATACGCCTGAAAACACAGCGTGTGAATATACCCTTAAAGATACACTGTCTCAGATATATATATCTTTTTAGTTTTTTTTTTAGAAGGGTGGGCAAAACATGTCTTGTGGAACAAGACAGTCTGATTGGACAGTCTGATTAGTGGGGGAGATACAGGGTCTGGCTTAGGCCTTTTGTTACACACTCAATGTAAAATTGTACACTAGCTCGGAGCTGGCATTGATTTCTGCTTTACATTACGCCCGTTACTGGCATAAATGATAGTAAAATTGTCGCCCCTTTCCGCAAAGCACCACACACTTTTCAAAATAGCGCCAAAGGCAGCGTAAACTAACCAAAAACGTTCCCGCAAATTGCGACTTTTGGGACTTTTCTATGCCAGATAAGAGGCTTAGCAAGGTTAATAAATTCTCCTCTAAGGCTACAGACAGTAATACAATATTTTAATGCAAGGATGTGTACACTCAGTGTCTGACTGAGGTACCTTGGACCCACCAAAGGAAATAATTCTTGGGGGTCTACACTTCAACTATATAGAAATAATGTGAACACTCTTAACCCTTTCAAGACCGAGCTCATTTTGGCCTTCATGACCAGCCCCATTTTCTCAAATCTGACATGTGTCAATTTATGTGTCAATAACTCTGGAATGCTTTTGCCTATTCAAGCGATTCTGAGATTTTTTTCTCGTGACATATTGTACTTTATGTTAGTGGAAAAATTTGGTCAATAAATTTATTGCTTATTTGTGAAAAACACCAACATGTAGAGAAAATTAGCAAAAATTATGATTTTTCTCATTTTGAATGTATCTGCTTGTAAAACAGATAGTAATACCACACAAAATAGTTACTATTTTACATATTCCATATGTCAACTTTATGTTTGCATCGTTTTTTGAACATTATTTTATTTTTCTAGGACGTTACACGGCTTAGAACTTTAGCAGCAATTTCTCACATTTTAAAGAAAATTTCAAAAGGCTATTTTTTTTTTTGTATAAACTCTTTTTATTGAAAGTAGACGTACATAGCATTTTAAACACATTAGTTTTTACATATTTTCCTGTGTTTCATAGTACATTAACACTGTTTATCAGTGAACCATCACATCTTATCATACCATGCAAATTTACATACTATATCAACTGTTCATAATGTGCTTCTTTTCATTAACCATGCGTGTGTCTACTGGTTTTCAGAACAAATAATTAACAGACATACAAACAATAAAAGAACATGTGAACCACTGTGATCGTATCTCAGATATAAACTGTAAATATCCTTTGTTTAAAGACCTGGATTGCAATATTAATAAGTAGATAAATATCCATTTCCTATTTTCTGTCTATGTATCTTTTTTTGTAACTTTTGAAGTCTTCTGACTTTACTGACTGTTTGCATCTCTGTGTCCCTTCTATATTTCCACATTTTATTCTATAATTTATCTCTATAGTTTATCCAGGGCTGCCATATATTTAAGAAAGAGCTTCTATTTTTGTTTTCCCACGCAGCTAGTTCTTCCAACCTGCAGATCTGATGTACTTTAGCCATAAGTTGCGATCTGTTAGGAGGGAATGCCTTTTTCCATTGAGCTGGGATCAGTAGCTTTGCTGCAGATATTATATAAGTGGGTAGATTTTTAGTTGAAGGAGAAAAATCTTTAATAGGCAACCAAAGCAACACTAATTCTTTTGTGAGGCTTATCGAGACAGAACACACATCTCTAATCAAAGTTTCCACTTCTTTCCAGAAACCCTGAATGTTCGCACAAAACCACCAAATATGTGACATATTACCTACTTTTTTATTACATCTCCAGCACGTGTTCACTGGTAAAACTGATATATTATGCAAGAATTCAGGTGTTCTGTACCAACGTGTGAGTATTTTATATGAGTTTTCCTGTACTCTCATACATCTCGAAAAACCATGGGAGTGTCTCATTATAATAGATCTCTCTTTTTCAGAGAATCTGCAGCCAAATTCTTTCTCCCAAGCATACACATAACTCGGGACACTGTTTGACATACTAGTTATTAGTTCTTTATATATCTTGGAAATAGATTTTTTGGGAGTTGTAGGAAATAGTGTATAGTTTTCTAACCAAGTCGGCTCTGATTTTCTTTCTTTTGCTAACGACTTCAACTTCTGACATGTGTGTGTAAAGTCCAGTGTTTGTATATCGTTGGGTTGCGGTATGTGTAGTTCTCTGTGCAATTGCTTCAAAGATGGTAGTTCAGTTTTTTCGAAGAGCCTCGCTATTTTTATGGAGTGCAGCTGTGACCATGTCTCTGGAATCCGAGTACAATTCTTATCAACTACACATGGTGCTATGGATAGAGGCATCAGAGTTGAGTACATATTATCCTTTAAATGTAAAGCCGAGGAGGTTTGACATGTATTAATTAGTCCCCTAGTCATGTCACTCTGAATCAATGTTCTGGGGGGCAATTGTGACTTTACCCACAAATAAGATACCATGTTATTACCTAATGAGTACCTTTCTATATCAACATGTGGCAGTGAAATATTTTTGTTTGCTAACTGTGTCCATCTCCCTAATTGTATAGCTCTATAATAGGTATTTAGATCTGGGAATGACAACCCTCCTTCCCCCCTTCTCCTCATTAATTGTGCGTATGCAATTCTAGGACGTTTTTTATTCCATAAGAACTCCATGAGTAACCTTTTGAATCTAGAGAAGTAATACGTTGGTATATCAATGGGTAAGGATTGTAAGATGTAAAGAATTTGAGGTATGACAAAGGCTGTAATCAGGTTTTTTCTACCTAGCATTGTCATAAATGGTATTTTCAGTTTTGCTAAAAACTTTTTTATTTTGTAGTATATCGGATTATAATTTCTATCAAACAGCATGTTTGGGTTCGCTGTAATTTTTAAACCTAAATATTTTAGTTCAGACTTTGGCCATTTAAAGGGAGATTGTGTACTGACATCTAGGAACAATTTGTATGGCAGTGATACATTAAGTGCTTCTGATTTGTCATAATTGATTTTAAAGTTAGATACTTGGCCGAATTCTTCAAAGATCTGTAAAATGTTTGGAAGCGCTTCTAAGGGGTTGGTTATATAAATTAGCAAATCGTCAGCGAAGGCAGCTGTTTTATGTTCAAAATTCCCTACCTGGAGTCCTTTAATTTTGGGATTTTGTCTTATCTTTAATAACAAAGTTTCCATTACCAGTATAAACAAGGTAGGGGATAGGGGGCATACCTGACGTGTTCCATTCCCAATAAGGAAGGGAGCTGAAAAGACGCCGTTCACTTGTATTCTTGCTGAGGGGTTCTTATATAAGGAGAAAATTGCGTCAATGAATTGTTGCGGGAAGTCAAATTTATGCAGAACCGCTTTTAAATAAGGCCAGTCGATCCGGTCAAATGCTTTTTCTGCATCTGTGCCAAGAAGCATCAGAGGAATCTTATGTTGTTTTGCATAGAACAGGGCTTGAATGGTTCTAGTAGTGTTAAACTTCCCCTCTCGTCCAGGCACAAATCCCACTTGTTCCACTCCTATCAGTTTGGCCAGAAAGGAACTAATTCTTGTCGCTAATATTTTTGCCCACCATTTTAAATCCGCATTTAGTAGTGAAATGGGTCTATAGTTACCGCATCTTTCCAGGTCCCTCCCCTCTTTAGGGATTATTGTGATGTTTGCTGCTAATGTTTGCATTGGGAAATGTGTACCTTTCAAAACATCATTACATACCGACATGAAATAAGGTAATAGGGTTTGTTTAAACTTTTTAAAGTAGATAATCGGAAGACCGTCTGGTCCAGGGCTTTTCCCATTTGGAATTGAGCTCAGGCTTTTTTCTATTTCCTCTAAAGTGAATGGGGCGATTAACGAGGATTTTTCCTCTTCTGTCAAGGAAGGGGTCTCAATCGATTTCAAAAAATTATCTACCAAATTAGCCCGAGAAACTTCTTTATTTTGATCACTTGTATCTAGGTTATATAGCCCCTCATAATAGTTCCGAAATTCTTGAGCTATTTGGGCTGTCTTCGTGACTTTCTTATTTACGGTGTCTCGAATAGTTGATATAAATGTTTTCCCTCTTTGCTGTTTAATAAGATTTGACATCATTTTATTCCCCCTATCCCCATGGGCATATGTTTTATATTTAAGTAACTGAAGGGATTTCGCTGCTCTTACATTCAATATATTCTTCAATTTTTGTCTGAGGTTCTGTAGTTCTATCTGATTAGCTTGCAATTGCGATTTCTTATGTACTGCTTCTAAATAGGAGATTTGGTTTAACACCTCGTTTATGAGTTGAGATCTCTGTCTCTTTACACGCGAGCCCAAAGCTATTAATTCTCCTCTCACAAACGCCTTATGTGTCTCCCATAATACAGGTCTAGATATGAGAGGGTCATCGTTAAATGCAAAGAATTCTGTCAATTTACCTTCAATTGAGGCTACATCTGTATTACTTTCTAATAGTGTATCGTTTAATCTCCAATTCCACTCCCTGGCAGGTAATTCTGTCAAAGTTATTTTCACGGAAATTGGGGCATGATCGGAAATGGTAATATTCCCAATTGTGGAAGAACATATTTGGGGCAAATACTGTTTAGATAAAAATAAATAATCCAAGCGATGGTACGAATCGTGTGGGTTAGAGTAGAAGGTGTAATCTCTCATAGATGGGTGTTGAAGTCTCCATATATCTATTAATTGGAATTTGTTTAGCATGACTTTAAGACTTTAAGACTTAGTGGTTGCTAAGACTTTTAGCAACCACTGCGCCTGTCTCACGTTCGGCGCATAGAGGTTTACTAGCGTTACTTTCCTACCGGAGATAGAACCTTTTATGAAGATATATCTACCTAATGGGTCTACTTGCGAGGTTTCAAGGGTAAATGGTATAGTATTCCGTATGCCAATTGAAACGCCTCTAGAGGCCGTACTATGAGTGCAATGATACCATTTATCATATGTTTTAGTATGGATTGAAGGGATCTTGTTTGTTTTAAAGTGTGTTTCCTGCAAGTAGACCAAATCGGCGTCTTCCCGTCTCATTAAGTTGAATATCTGGCTTCTTTTTTGCGGAATATTCAATCCTTTAACATTAAATGATATTATTTTGCACGAAGCCATCTATCTACCTCATTGTGAGACAGGCGCAGTATTATCCAAGCACGATCACAGTATAAACTTAACAACTCATGTACAAATGCATTTTCAAACTCTTCTTCTATATCTTGCTCTTTTTGTATAACTAAGTTTAGCAATATATCAAGACATAGAATTAAACATATTTTGATGACCATATAGAGATAGAACTTCTCCCTGGTCGCCATTTGCCCTTTCCCACTAGTACAGTAAGGAAGTGAGGAAAGACAAGAGGGGGGGGGGGGTAAGCGTAGCTCCACCTGATATAAATTCCCCCTTCAGAAACTTTAGTAGCAAATTAAATAATCTTTGCGGTAAAGAACAGCTTCTTCT